>NC_056735.1:1436977190-1437074690 GCF_019279795.1 Protopterus annectens | reverse complement strand
AAATATGGACATTCTGCAAAAATCTGGGCAGTTGAGAGGCATGGTTGGGTGATAATTACAAGACAACCTGAGAAAGTATTGCTTGGATATTTGTGTTTGTGTGCAAATTACGTCAAGTGAATAATATTCAGTGGGAGTTGCATACACAGTACTTGCCATTATGCTAGGATTATGGTAGAAGTTGCTGTGAGTCTGCTACTTTGGGTTGCTTTTGATGAGTGGGGGCAACACAGGTAATATAGTACAAAGGCTTGCATTCACTGGATATTTTTACCCAACAGTCTGTCAGGTTGATACTATTTACCCGTTGAGTCCATACGCATTCAACTTCCCTTCCTACACCCATATCCTGCAGATGTTGAGGAAGTATCTGAGGTATTATTAAAGTAGGGGAGATCACATTTGTAGGGAGTCATGTCAGTGTTAGGCTATGGATCCCGTAGTTTCTTCCATGCACACACCTGACTGGTCTCAATGAGGAATCATTCTAGGAGATGTGCGCTCTATGACTTGTATAATATGATCATCATACTTATATCAGGTCTATTCTACTGCAATTAGTGTTGGTGAGGGGGTTGGGGGAAGCTTCAAATATATATATATATATATATATATATATATATATATATAGATAGATATATATAGATATACCCACATAGAGAGGCAGCTGTGCACATTGCATTCACATCTTGTGGGCTGTTTTGATACATTCCCATGTCTGCTTAAGGGATGCATGCATGTCATACCTGATTAACTGAGAAGATTACCCAGATACAGTGAATCATAAGTCAGCAGTGTATATAAATGACAGGGAGGTGAATAAACAGTGGTAGTCAGAGCCTCATCTGGGCCTGTGTTGCCTACACTGGGTGTATTGGTAAGCCAGTACCCACTATTGAAACACCCAAAAACTGCACAGAGTCATTATATTGGACTGTATGGTCTAGCAACTACAGATGTTAAGAGCTGTCCCATATACAGCCATGTGTGTGTGCCCTGTGTCATCGTCCAGGGTCGGTAGTAACCTTGCACTGGTGGATAACACACTTAAACACAACACACATCACACCTCCACAAGGACTCCAGATACATATGTATAATAGACCTTAATGCTGAACTAAACAGTACCTAGAATATCTGTCAATGATGCCACAGGTGGATATGTTCAAACATGGATTACTATCTACAACAGTAGTGCAATGTGAGTTGATACAACATACAGCCATCACTTTGTTTTACAGGCACATTAGGTCATACTGCTCAACTTCTTTGCTGAAGAATTCTAGACATAGCCAAAGATGTTTCTTGTTTAAAATAAAAAAAAGAAAAAGAAAAAAAAAAGCCAAACATTATGGATGGGTAACATAAAGCCTCAAAATTCAGACAATATTTAAATGTTACTCTAATTCATGGAAAAAGTTAATAGAACAACTGGTTTTGCATCAACATATATTATCTTGAGGCTGGAGGGAAGTTCTGAATATGGGTTATTGGTTAGGATTGTGATTGTGATAGTGATTCTGCCATAGCCACTGCTCGGCCTGTAGACCCTTACCTTTTGTCCCATATTCCTTTAGTGTAGCTTTGACGGCCACTATGGAATAAGGGTTAAACACATGCACCTGGGCTGTTTCAGCACCTTGCACAGGTATGGAAGAATCAAACCCCCCTTTAGGTGCAGGCGAAGTCCAGGGCAAGAGACCCATTACCAGACATAATACTCTGTTCCTAGATAATTTATTTAAAATTGTGAAGTTCACAAGAAAAAGAAACAGAAGTGTCATTGTACAGCTGATAATCAGATTATAGCTGTTTATAAGAATGATGTGGTTTTCTTGGGTAAGAGTGTTCTGCAGACAGCTAATTGTGGTGGTTCTGTTCCCATCCATGGCTGTAGTGCTAGTTTGGCTAGAGAACTTTCTGGTGTTTTAGAGAATGATATGTAGTCTGATTAGGATAATGATGATTTCTTTAGCTGACACTAAGTCCAGTCACTCTGATTCTTCAGAATGTGAACCTGAGTTCAAGTGCAAGCAAGTGTTCACTTTTCCTCAAAATATTGCTGGATTTAGTGATGTTTTTGTCTGGCAGCAGAGAGAACTACCCTTGAACCAGGCAGGATATATGACCATATAGAGGACAAGATGCCCAATTTGTGGCTATCCCCTCCTGTTTTACCAGCCTTGGAAGATGCTTATAAAGCTGCCCTCAGAACATCAGCTTTTACTGCAGCAGTCCCTAAAAGGGTTAGAGGAAAATATAGAATCTTCTTGGATATGACAGGTCTCTTTTTTTTTCATTTGACTGCTGACCCAGCTCTGGTCTCCTCAGCTGCCTATTCAATTAAAATGTCTTTGGCTTAATTTAATTCAATGCCCCTTGATGCCCCCTTGATAAAGAGGGATAATGGGTAGGTATTCATGGCAAAAGGATGTCTTTTTCTAGTAATCTAGTCTTTAGAATATTGAACTTCAAGGCTATACGTGGAAATATATTTTATAGTGTGCTTACAGTTTGGCCGATTTTGCTACATCCTTACCTGCAGACAGGGTTGCCAGATTTCCGACTGGCCAGGTAGGGACAAAGTGAAGACTAAAAAAAAAAAAAAAGTCTTCCACATCACATCCGGGCCAATCAAAAATAAATAAACACAGAGCTACTTCTGTTTAATGCGAAACATCGCAGTTCCGCATTAAACAGAAATAGCTCTGTTTTGCAATTTTTTGATTGGCCCGTATACCGGTATACGGGCCAATCAAAAATGGCTAAACACGGAGCTACTTCTGTTTAATGCGGAACATCGCAGTTCCGCATTAAACAGAAGTAGCTCTGTTTTGCGATGTTTTGATTGGCCCGTATACCGGTATACGGGCCAATCAAAAATCGCTTAACACGGAGCTACTTCTGTTTAATGCGGAACTGCGATGTTCCGCATTAAACAGAAGTCACTCTGTTTTGCGATGTTTTGATTGGCCCGTATACTGGTATATGGGCCAATCAAAAATCGCTAAACACGGAGCTACTTCTGTTTAATGCGGAACATTGCAGTTCCGCATTAAACAGAAGTAGCTCTGTTTTGAGATGTTTTGATTGGCCCATATACCGGCATACGGGCCAATCAAAAATCGCTAAACACGGAGCTTCTTGTTTAGCGGAGTCCGTTGCATGGAAGACTGTTTTACACATTGCTCTGACATCTGCAAGGCATGTTTTAAAACTGCAAGCTCTCAAGGTAAGTCAACCCTACTCTGATTTTTCACAAAAACATGCATACATTTGTATTGTATTGTATTGTATACATTTGAATCAAGCCTTTAATCTCCCAGTTTTCTATCCTGATCCAAAAACAAGGGAGAAAGTATCCTACATACCTTGGATGTGCACAGGCAGCTCAGGTACTACCTAGACAAAACAGAGCCCTTTAGGAAGGCCAAACAGCTGTTTGTCTCCTATACAGGGCTAAGAAAGGTAAACCTGTCTTGAAGCAAACTATTGCATGATGATTGTCTTCTGCTATTGTGTTTTTTTACTTCTAACATGGTAAATCTCTTTCAGGCAAAGTTAAGGGATTATCCTCTTGTTGCCATATTGGAAAGAGGTGGACTATAGAAGCATTCTAGAGGCAGCAGACCTGGTCCTCTGTTCAAAACTTCAGAAAGCACTAGAAACTGAATCCTTCTCAAGGTTCAGAGAAAGTTTTGCTACAACTATTATCTAGGGCCTCAGAGATCCTTATCCTTCCACCTTCTAAGGCTTCTTTGTAGGGTAAGCTTTGGGAATATTCCCAAAATGCCACTGAGGCAGTGGGAATGATGAACATAGTACAGTTGCATAGGTCCTATTTACTTGTTAACAATAGGTGCTTCATTCCTCACTCACTCAGTGGCAGCACCCACCTGCCATCCCCCAGATTGTGCATAATTGAGGTGGGTTTCACCCTCTTTGATTTGGTTGTTGTTTGGTTATTTTCTATACAATATTGTGACGGACTGCAGATTTACTCTTGCTAGATTCTTCCGGATTCAGGTACTTTCCCCTCCTTCTTTGTGGTGAAGAAAAAGCCTAAAGACTCACTTCCTTTGGCAGCTAAAGGCTTCTCTTAAAGTATAGGCTCAGCCAATTGGCTGTCACAAAAGGATAGAGGGATGGAAATCTAAGATTTTGAAAGCGTGCCACTACTGGGTTAGCTTGGCAGATAACCCAAAATGCCACTGAGGCAGGGAGGAATTCAAATGTCTACTGTTACAGACAAGTAGGACTTACACAAGTGTACTTTACTCTTGGAGGAATGCTAACATATTGCTGAGAAGGGTCTGGATTTTGGGTGAGAGGTTGAAAAGTGCCAGCTAGATCTAGTGTGTCTTACTTCTTTACACCCCCCTCCCCACACACACAGTTTTGGATCTGAAGGCAGATTTCTTGTGCAAAGATGATATCTATTCTGCTGTGGAGATGGCTCTTCAATAGGGCTTGGGCAGAGAAGGGGATACTTTCAAGCTATTGGCTGCATACTGTACAGTTGGGGATTTGCTAGATGCTAGGAAGGCCACCTCATTACAGGTCTGAGCCGAAGAAAGGAAAGCTAGTGTTTGCGCACATGTATCTACTGTTGGTAAGGGGGAGGACATTTTAGTTATGGCTTTAACCCCACCCCTTGTGAGTCTGCTGACTGTGTAGTCACAGTGGACATGCACTGTAATAGCCTGTGATGCATACTTGTGCAGCTGCACTTACCCCTGGATACATTGCTGCGCATTTCCCATACTGCCACTGCACTTAATCTCTGCCAATGGTAGAGGACAAAACACCAGTGGGATAATCCATCTCAATCCCCCATGATCAGTAAGTTGACAAATGGATGCTACACACTGTCATCTCACCTGATGAAATCTTGCAACACCCAGAGCATTACTCAGTTTTGTACTGTCTGGTGATTGTAAGAATTTAATCCCTCTTTTCCATAGAGCTGACTCCACATATCATAACTTTTGCAGACAACAAGATCAAGATCAACCAGTTGGACAATTGTCTAAGTTTCTGGTGTCATTCTAAGGGGATCCAGTATCTGTCTGCCTGGGATGACATGATTGGCAGACCTCGATGCTTTGCCAGAGATGGCCTGCATCTGTTATCCCTGGGCTTCTGGATACTGGCCAAGGATCTTGCCACCCCTATAGTTACTTTATTAGGTGGTGTTCCAAAAACCAAATTATCACCATGACAGCTACAAGCAAATGCAATCTGAGGGTCATGCTGCTCAACGCTAGAAGTCTAAATCTCAAAATGCACTCACTCGAAGCACTCCCTAAAATGGAGAACATCGATATTTGTGCTGTTGCAGAGACCTGGTTGAAGGCAACAGAAAAGCACCCCTGCACTACAAGGCTATAAGTCATTCCACACCTTTCAGCCCCAGCACTTAGACCGAAGCTTCAAAGGCAGTGAGTTTCCATATTCATAAAGGATGCGCACACCTCCAGACTGGTAGCCCAACATAATGCATCAGAGATATTTCAGGTGTAGCTAACATTGGGTAAGACAGCGATTCAGGTTGTAGCCTGCTATTGGTCCCCAGCCACGTCCCAAGACTCATACTCCACGTTCCTAAGCACCCTGGAGAATATTAGGGTCCAACCTAATACTCTCATATTGGGTGAGTTCAACTACCTCTCCATTAACTGGGAAAACTACTCATGTACCAATACACTTGCCCAACATTTCCTGGAATTCATTAATTCCAATGCCCTGAACCAGCTGTGTGCCCTATTCAATCACAGCTTCATCTCAGGCTTTGTCCCTACCAAATGGCGCACTGCTACAGTCATCCCTCTCCACAAAGGAAGAGTGACTACAGACCCTGGGAACTATCATCGCATTAGCCTGACGAGTCTGATATGCAAAGCTATGGGCCAAATAAACAAGGATATAGGGGATCTCCAAACTCTGGATCCTACACAGTTTGGTTTTGTGAAGGGGAGATCATGCCTGCTCAACTTGGTCGACTTCTTTGAGTCAGTAACCAGAGCTGTGGATGAAAGCAAGGTGGTTCATACAGCCTACCTTGATCTGGCCAAGGCCTTTGATACCATTCCCCACTCAGGAATCATAGAAAAACTCACTAAGCTAGGCATCAACCCCTATATCATTAGGTGGGTTGCAAACTGGCTCACAGATGGAACCCACAGTGTGAAAGTAGCTGACTGCCGACCAGTCACGGGTGGAGTCCCACAGGCTTCAGTCCTAGGTCCTCTCCTGTTTGGTATCTACTTCTTTGAAGTCCAGGCCAACACGAAGTGACTCTGGCTGACAAAGTTCACAGTTGATTGCAAGTTGGGAGCTATTATTAACTCCCTAAGTGATGTTGACATCCAAAGGCCTCACTTGAGACCAACAACTGGTGTCAGAATCATGGCCTTAAGCTTAATGCCAAAAATGGGTTGTCATCCCATTTGGGAAAAACCTGGTTCCCATGAATTACCACATCAGTGGTAGTCCACTGAACCCAAAAGGCATTATAAGAGATCTGGGAACACAGGTTGACAGCAACCTCTCTTTTGACCATCACATTGCCACTGTGGTCAGAAAGTCCTTCTATGTGGCTCATCTTATTACTATGGGTTTTGCAGCCAGGAAGAAAGAGGTCATTGTCTCCCTCTACTCTTTCCTCATTAGGTCAATCATCGAGTACAATGCCCAATTTGGCATGTACCTCACTAGAAACCTGCAACAACTGGAGAGGCTGCAAAAGTACCTCACAAAAAGGATTCTAAGCCTTAAACACATCCTATATGGACAGACTCACATGGTCCAGAGACTTCAACTTCATTACCACAGTCAACAGAATATGCTGGAGGGACAGGTTCATAACCCAGAGACTGCCCATACATGTCAGGCAGAGCACCTCACTAGCCCTCTTCAAGAGAAATCTTGATGAGTAGATGGGAAATAGAAAATTCACCCCGGGGATCACTCCAGTGGCTCTACTCAACAGAGGCACTGGGAACTAATGTCGGGTGGCACAGTGCCAGGGTAATCCTATGGGCTAGGCTTGTAAAGGCTCAAGGCCCATTAGCCTAGTACACACCTGTGAACCTTTGAAAAACAGTGTGATATTCCTGTCATGGGTCTTTAATAGGAAGGAACAGTGAAACAAAAATTTGGATATAAACAAAGTATTTGAGAAATGTGTGTAAGAGACAAGTCTACATAATTAATATTTGGGGGCTGCAGCTAAACTGGAAACTAAATGTGCAGTGGATCAAGGGATAATGGTGAAAAGATTTCAACTTGCCAAAAGGGAGTGATGTCACCACTGAAGTTTCATATGGCAATGTACCAATTCAGTTATCATTCATTTTACTATATAGAAATACCAATTTTGGAGATGAAACAAATACTATGATACAGTGGTGCACTAGTTTAGGCATGTAGGACACAGAAGGAATTTAGCCATTTATCCACATTACAATACTGGACAAAGAAGGCTAGGCAGTGTTTAATGCAAGAAGTGCAGAATAGCATTTTTCATTTTTGCAATGAATTGTATAGGGGTGGCAAATACTATTTGCCAACCCAACAACCGACTGAGATCTAGATATAATCTTATTTGAGAAGTAGAGGAGTTGCATCTTAACCAAAAAAAAAGAGGTAGAAACATTACATGATATAATACTATTGTGATGATATCCAAAGTGTCATATCAGTTTCTAGAAATATTAATTCTAGAGCAATATAGAGACATTTTACAGTTTGTCTGAAGAACAGCTACACAACAGTCGAGGGAGAAGGTTATACAGTGAGTGGATGTGGGATCTCAATATGTTTCATCTACATAAATACCTGAATGCATGAATATAACTTTTTTTTGTAAACTAATGTCTAGAGAGTGTGCACTTACGCACACACACACACACACACACACACACACACACACACACACACACACACACACACACACACACACACACACACACACACACACACACTTGATCTGGGCCACAAGGGCAAGAAGCAAATGTTTGTAAGTACTAGGAGGTACAAACAGAAAAAGAATCAGGAATAATGTGATAAATTGCCATGGTGGTGAAGTGATAGCATTGTCGCCTCACAACAAGAGGTTATCCTGTTTGATTCTTAGCTGGAGCGCCTTCTGTGTGCAGTCTGCATGTCCTCTCCGCGGTCGAGTGGTGTTCGAAAGACATGCGTGAATGGGCGTGCCTTCGTTGAAGGTTGGGCATTGAGCTGCCACCTCGGCACCGTAAAAATTCTACTGCCAATCATTAGTGGACCGGTGTTCCGCTGTGGTGACCCCTAACCGGGAAAAGCCAAAAGAAGAAGAATAATGTGATAAATTACTACTTTACAGTGACCAAAATGGACATAACTTTTCCAAATCTCTATCAGAGGCAAACTGTAAAATTCAGTAAAAATTATAAAAAAAAAAAGATGGCATTACGGCCATCATAAAGAATACATAAATAAGTAACAAATAAATAAATAAAAGAGGAAGAGTAGAAGAAAATGCATACCTACTGTAAGATGCGCAGTAAATTTGAGCAAAGCAAAATAAAATGAATAGATGAGATAATTCAGTTGGTCATTAGCTGCAAACATTTTATATGTACATGCCATTGACTGTAACACATTGGTTCAATTTTTATTTACTCTTAAAGCATAATTCTTTTCTGTTTTTTATTACTAGTACTGCATTAAGAAAATTAAAAAAAATAATTATTTAAGATTATGCATGAAGTAACATAGCAACTTAATAAAAGTTGTATGAAAAATCCCATTTGGAACAGTTTGGTTATATAGTGTAATCTATTTTTCCTATATTTAATAGTTGTTTTACTGTTGGTCATGTAACTACAGTCCTCTTTGTATTTATATCAGGGAAGGGTTCCATGTAAAATATGACTCTTTATGAACTTAGTGCATTTTCTAGGTTGCAGATTAGATGTGATTTCCTCATTTAATCTAAACAAACTGCAGCAGCTGTTAAATGAAGCTATGACAAATAATGTACTTTGCTGTAAATCTCATTCAGAGCAATTAAGAGCCAAAACAAACAAAATCTTATATATACATATATATATATATATATATATATATATATATATATATATATATATATATATATAGCCCTAAAAATGGGTTATCTCCCACGGCATGAAGTAAATAAGTATTTATTTTTTTTATTACTACATAGTGGAAACATAAACAACTTTATTTGTAAATTATACATATAATAAGCATGCATAAATGCTAATTAACACCAGTAGCTACTGAGATGAGTAAACACAAGCTTTAAGTTTTTGGGAAGATATGGTAATAACATTTGTAAGGATTTATTTCAATTTACTTCATCTAGTGTGGTGGATTCATACTGGGATTTCAAAATAAAATGTAAACAAAACACTTTCTGTATGCTAGTTATTTGAGAGGTAACTAACAGAATATCCTGTCAATGATACATTATGTTGCAATGCTTATCAGGACACTCTTCTTCTTTCGGCTTTTCCTGGTTGGGGGTCTCGCCACAGCAGATCACCTGTCCGCTCATGAGTGGCAGTGGAGTTTTACGGTGTCGATTTGCCAGCCAGCGCCCAACCTTCCACAGAAGACACACACACACACACACACACACACACACACACACACACACACACACACACACACACACACTCACACACTCACACCTAGGGCTTATTTAGGGTGTCCAATACACCTACAGCATGTCTTTGGGATGTGGGAGGAAAGCGGAGCACCCGGAGGAAACCCAGGCGACCACAGGGAGGACATGCAGACTCTGCACAGAAGGCACCCCAGCCGAGGTACGAACCTCTTGCTGTGAAGCAGCAACGCTAACTGCTGCACCACCGTGGCCGCCCTTATTAGGACACTGAGTGTTATTTTTGTGCACTTCAGAGTTTCTAGACTCTAGGAGAATGCAACTGCTATCTCTGTGGTCATATAACTTAACCTCTTCATTCCCTTGCTCTGTCTACATACCTTGTCCTGACTACTTTAGATTGTGATTTGTCAGCATGCTAACTCTGATATCCACTCTCCATATAATGCATGTATATACTGTGTTTTTTCACACACTGTATATAATGTTATTTATCTATTGCCTTTATTCCCTCAAGCCAACTATGATATTCATGTTATATATAGTATATGTATATATATTGCATTTTGTCTTTCATTTTGTATATAAATCATGTAAGCATTAAGTTTCCCTAGGGTGAGATTGAAATGGGTCCATTGGTATCCCCAGTTAACAAATTCAAAACAAATAAATAAATAAGTAGGGGAGAGTAATTGTCTGATATAGACTGTGAATTTCAGGTGGACACACAGGACAGAATAATTATTAATTCTGCTTTTTACTGGTTGGAGCACATCATGAAGAAATATAAAGAACAGTTGTATAAGTAAAACTTATCATAACAGTAGATGTTGAAATGATCACTGCTGCAGTAACATTAGCTAGACAGGTTATATCCTCCAAACGATATAACAGCCAGCCAGCTTCCAAAGCTTCAGGGCACTTTCTATGTGTCCAAACTGTCAGGTATTTCGAGCTGAGCTGACTAAAAGACACTTTTGGGCACAAAGCCCTTTAGAGTTTTCTGGACAACAGAGAGAGAAGGGAGCCTGAGCCCTGAAAGGACAGTTTTGAAATTATAAAGCTAGGAACAGTAGAAAATAAATGTCCACACCCTGGCATAAAAACACACCAAAAACAAGGGCGATAAATGGAGGGAGGGAGCAGCTATTGCAGCAATGTTCATTCGAACATCAACTGTCATAGTAAGTAACTTATACAGCTGCACTGTATTCATGATATTGATCACTGCTGCAGTACTGGGTAGATTGCCTTAGCTAACTACATTTGGGAGGTGGAAGGAGAAGAGTCCAGGAGCCTCTAGAGAATGGTTCTAGCAAAGCTTGATCTGTAATTAGAGAAGTAATCAAGCTTAGAGTGCATTGTATAAGTACATAGACAGAACCAAGTAGCAGCATCTAGAATATTTATAGAATCCAACCTTTTCCAAAAAAACATAGATGAAGACAAGGTCCTGATAGAGCAGGCCTTGACCCTGCCTGAAATACTTTGTTATGGTAAGTATAACAAAAGGTAATAGCCTTAGACAACCATTTGGAAAGAATCTGCTTAAGCACAGGTGCCCCTTCTTCTTAGCTTCACAAGAAAAGAATAATTGATTTGAAGCTCTGAAAGAGTTAGTTCTCTCAAGATAGTACCCGAGTTGTCCATGGATATCCAAAGTATGGAGTATCATTTCTCCCTCATTTTCAAGAAGGAAAATAGGGAAATGGATATTTTGGTTTAAAGTAAAGTTGGATATCACTTTATGCATACAAAAATAGTTCTGAGAAAACCCTATTCCGATGGAAAATGAGATAGGGTTGACTCACCATAAGAGCTTGCAACTCAGATACCCTTCTTGCATTGGTCAGAGCAATCAGTGAAACTGTTTTCCATGTTGAGAACCTCATATCAGCCAGATGAGCTGATTTGAATGTAGCAAGAGTTAGCTTCTCTAACACAAAATTAGGATGTTAAGGTGGGGACACTGGTTTTCCTTTAGGCTTTTTATGCAAAACCCCTTTCAAGAACATTTTCACATGAGGCTGCATTGAAAAAGGAGGATCCATGGGCAGACATGCTGAAATGGCCTATAAATTAACCTTGATAAAGGAATAAGAAAGGCCAGAGAATAATAACTCACACAAATATTGCAGAACAAGAGAACAACTAGCACTGAATGGGTGATGGTTATATTGTTGGCACTAACTAGAGAACCTTTTCCATTTGCTAATATATAATTTTCTGTTAACAGGCCTTTTGGCCTCCATTAGTACCTGCTGCACACCCTCTGTAAACAGGTGCCTAAAAGCAATTAAGACCCTATAATTCAGGTAGTCATTTAAAGTTGATTGATGATGGGTTGTGTCAAACATCCCTGTTTTTCTGTGAGTAAATCCAGTCTGTGAGGAAGATTGTGGTAATTGTCCCCAGCCATTTCCAAAAGAAGGGAGAACTGTGGTTGCCTCCACCAGAAGGGAGTCACCACAGTGATCCTGTGGGATTCCTTCTGAATCTTCAGAAGTACCCTGGATATTAGTGGAAAGTGTGGAAAATCATTCAGGAATATTCCTGTTCCAAGAAAAAAAAAAAGAAAAGAAAAGGCACCTGTGTTCCAGGCCTTCTTGCATGGAGTCCTGGAACAGCATCTTGCCAGTTGATTGATCAGAAAGGAGACAAAGAGGTCTACTTGAGGAGCTCCTCACAGATGGATCAAATATTGGAAGACCTAGAGATTTAGTTTCCATTCATGACGGTTTACCCTTGTCATGCTCAGCTTGTCTGCCAGACAATTTTGTTCTGATGGAATGTAGGAAGCCTGTAGAGCGAGACTGTGCTGTGAAGTTCTGTCACAAGCTTACATTCCTAGTCTGCAAAGGGGGTGCAACCTGATTCCCCTTTGCTTGTTGATATACTACATGACTATGGTATTGCCTGTAACCACTTAAAAAGGTCCCAGGAACCAAAGATGGTTCAGAGAGTTCAGGACTTTGATTAGGGTAAACATTTCCTTGATATTTATGTGCTTGCATCTATCCTTGGTATCTTGCACCCCCTGTACTTTTATCCATTCCAAAACTACTTCCCAAGCAAAGTCTGAGGCATCTGTAATATCTGACTGCTTTGGAGCAGGAGGAAGGAAGGGAGACCAGAATTTAAGGATATCTGTTGTCTCTACTAAATTATTTCTTTTGTAACAAACTCCAAAACTATGATTTGACAAGATAAAGGGTGTTGATGCTAGTACCAAAGACATTTCAGATACCACTGTATTTTTTTCTCATGTGGAGTCAGGAGTATTATGAGAATTATAGAAGCCATGAGCCCCAAAATCCTGAGGTACTCCCTCGCAGTGACTTAAGTCTCGGTGGAGAAACCTTAGAAATAGATCTAGATAAAGATCTAATTTTATCCTGAGGAAGAAAAGCTCTTTGAACTGTGGTATCTAGTTGACATTACAGGAACATGATTTTGTGTGAAAGAGTCAAGAAAGACTTTTGAATATTCTCTTGGAATCCAAGCTTGTGTAAGAGATCTCTCACCCAAGAGATGGATCCCTGACACTTTGAAAAAGACTCTGCAAAGATGAGCAGGTAGTCTAAATATGGAAAAATGTGGAAATCCTGTAGCCTGCAATGAGCTATAACTGGAGCAAGACACTTTGTGAACACTCTTGATGCAGTGGATAGTCCAAAGGGTAAGGCAGAGAACTGATATGATCCAGACACAAAAACCTTAAGAAACATCTGAAGTCTGAATGAATAGAAATGTAATGATAAGCATCTGTAAGTCTAGTGTTGCCTGGAAACTTTTAAGAGGAAGAAGAGGCAACAGGTTGTGAAGTGACATCATTTTGAATTTGGGCACCATCACAAACAGGTTTAGGAAAGAAAGATCCTGAACTGGTGTGTAAACATTTTCTTTCTTTGGCACTAGGAACATCCTTGAATAAAAAACCTTCCCTACCTGGGAAGTAGGAACTGGTTCCATCACTCCTTGGGACAGCTTGTGATAAAGAACCAGTGGAAACAAAACAGTCTGTTCTGGAAGATGAGGAATGACCCCCTGGAAAGGAGGAATTTCCTGCCGCTGCCATCTGTAACTTTGATAAATGATTTTCAGAACCCATTTGTCTGAAACAATTTGTTGCCAAAGAGAAAAGCTGAGATTCAGAATTTCTGGAAGAAAAAAATGGGCTAGGATGGGAGAGAGGTCACAGAGTCTCTTGAATAGTTATTCAAACTTGTTTTGGGAGGTTCAAAAATATTTTGGAACCACATTGCCATTTCTAGTTAAATGTCTGTTTACCTGTATTTTGTTGAGACTGTTACTCTGTTTTTTTCCAAATTTGATGAGATAGAAAATCCCTTGGAAAATTTGGAAAAGGAGGGCTGAAAAATCTTAGTGATTTCCTTCATCACTTTCCCCTTTCATCACACTTTAGATCACCTCTTCAGCAGAGTGGCCAAACACTAAATCTCTATACAAGGGAGAATACAAAATCTCATTTTTAATGTCATCTGGAAGGTTCTAAGAATGCAACCACGTAATCCTCTTCAGAACAGTACCAGTGGTTATAACCATAGTGACCTGTGCAATACAAGAATCTAAATTATTTAAAGCAGATTTTTCCTCACAAGAAAAAACTGCAGACAGACTTTAACATATGAGCATGACAATTCAAAATTCTAAAAATTAAAGTTGCAGAAGTATATACTTTTCCCATACCTATCAATGATTTTTCTATCTGTATTAGAATGAGTAGGATTAGAATTAAATAATTGTTCAGCAGCAGTTGGATCAACTAAATCTGTAGCTGCCGGGTCATGTTTGGGAATTGTGTATAAAAATTTAAAAGACTGAGGATCTTTATATATATCCTGTCTACCTTTTTAGGGGCAGTTGGGTGACTATCACTAAAATTGTAGGCAATAACATACTCATCCTCTAAAGCAAAGATGACAAGAGGAATAGATGTAAATCCTAGAAAATTGTTCTGCAACAACTCTTAGTATTTTCCAAGGAATTGAGAGACATCAGTGTTACCCCACTGAAAACACTGGCACATTCTAGCAATAGTCTCGGAGAAAGAGTAACCCTCACAGGGAGAATCAGAAACTGAGCTGTCCTCTGAGTCTGAATCAGAAATCTGAGGGGAAAAAAGATATCTGTTCCTGCATCTTCCTGCTCAGATTTAGAATACTGAATATCTTCAGGAAAAGAGGAATGCATATTTCTTTTACAAGAAACTACTTTACAAGAAAGATCAATAGCCTTTATTAAACCCTAGGCCAGACCCAGTAAACTGCTCCTATCAATAAAAAAATTGAGGAGGAGTAGATAAATGCTTGTTTTTCTGTTTCTTTTTGACAGGAAAAATGTGTCCATCTGCATTACTAATGTTAGCAGCAGCTTCCCCAGGAATGGGCACATCATGCTGATACAACAGAGAAGCCTTTCCTTTTCCCTCTCCCAGGGCTGACAAGAGTGGCTCTCCCTTGCTCACTGATGGAGACCCCAACGGCTGCAGAGGACGTGGCAAACCTTCTTACCATAGCAGCTGTAGGTGCTACACCAGAGGGATCCAGATTAAAGGTGAGTGGTCTGAGGTACAACAAATGGCCACAGAAGAGTCACCCACCCAACTACTGAGACAAATTGGTAGCCTGCTGTGGTAGCAAAGGCAGCTTTTTTTTTTTTTTTTTTTTTTTTTTTGTGGCTGGAAGAAGTACAGACCATGTTCCATGGTCAAGCCAAAAATGGTGACCCTTTTCTGGGGAAGACAAGCAGCAATTTCTGGTAAACACTACCAGTCCGTAAAATTACTTTTCTGACAGAGAAATACAGTAAAAAGCACTTTAAAACACAATGCCACCCTCACAAAAGTAAAATAAACACAATTTCTCCACAGAAAAAATGTTTCATGTACTTTGCACCACTTTTAAACTGACAGAAAAAAATGAGCGCTCCATTTAAAAGTACATTACATTCTCAAGCTAGTCCATTAAACATAGCACTCATAGCTTTAATATAACTTTCCTGAAGAGGAAAGCAATAAGACATCAACAAAATTAAGAAAATGGAAGTTACCCTCACAAAAGCAAAGGGAACTTATCTGCCTTGCAAAGCAAGCCGGCCATCGATCCTCGAAGCCTTGTCAGTAAAGTCAGTAAAGGTCTGAAGAGCTTCACTCCCAAGCGTGTCTTTTAGTCATCTCAACTCAAACTGCCTGACAGTTTGGGTGCATGGAATGTGCCCTGAAGCTTTAGAAGCTGTCTGTCTGTTATATCCTTGGCAGGATATAAGCCATGTAGCTAAGGCTAATGCAGCACTGATCAATAAGATGAACATCTCAGACAAATCTGAAAGTATTTATCATCGGCAATGTTAAATAAGTACTCTGAGTCTCAGAATGGCTTAGGGGAGGGTTAAGTGGGATATCAATTGAGTAAGCTCATGAAATATACAGCGTAGGCAAGTGAACCACTATAGATTTCCTTACCACCTAAATTTAGTCCTCAGTGTTTTGTATGACATGAGAAAAGCAGCTGTCACATTTTGGAAAGTGAGTAAACAAGGAAAAGATGCATAAATGTGGACTGGCATTACTTGTCTCCTTTTTATTTATTTTTTTATTTCTCCATATCTTTTGGGTTTCTAATACCATGACAGGAATAGACCCAAATTCTAAGTCAAAGTACGATTAAAGTACACAAAATTAGTATTGTTTCACTCTTTAATGTCAGCCAAAAGTGCTCTTCGCAGCTCCCGCAATGTGCCCAGTAATGACTCCTCCTGCAGTTTGTATGGAGCTACATGTATTAGTAGCATATTTAAATATGATTGTAGACTCTTTTTTTATAAGACCCATTGCTCCTGCTACTATTGGAACTGTCTGGGAATCTTTCTTCCACATTGCTCACATTTCTGCTTGCAGATCCTGATATTTTATAACTTTGTGTCTCTCTGTACGCACGACACCGTAGTCACTAGGTGTGGGGATTTCAATGATCAATGCTACTTTTGTCTTCTTTTCTTTGACTACTATATCTGGTTTTCTAGCATCTATCTTTTGAACTGTTAGTAATAGATGATCCCGTGTGATGTACACTTCATCATTTTCTATGATGTTTTGTGGCTCATAGTTCCAGTGTTTTTTAGCCACTTCAGTACCATAATGTTTGCACAATCCCCAGTGCAACACTCTCACCACATTATTATGCCTTTCAGTATACAGTCCTTCTGCCATTAGTATGTCACAACCAGCAATGAGGTGTGCAACTGTTTCCAATTCTGTTTTGCAAAACCTACATTTGTCTGTTTCTCCTACATGTTCAATGGACTTTGTAAACCAACATGTATGTAGCCCACTATCTTGTCCTGCCAATATTAACCTTCCATCTCTTAGTTTGAATTCGCCTCTCCTTAACCATTCCTGTATTTGTTCCTGATCAACATAAGGGTCTTCCAGAAGTTTTCTGTAATTGCAGCTATATGCATTTTCCACATTTCTTGACTTCTCATCTGGTCCTTCACCTTATATACTTTATTTTGTTTTTTGGCACATTCAGTTGCTGCCTGATTTTTGCCTACTTCTGGTTTGATTTCCATTCCTGCTTGACACCGATATGCTTCTGCTAGATTAAGCAGAGAAGTCATCTTAGATTTTTTTCTCCTCATGCTTCAAAACTTTCACTACATTTGGGTCTTGTGAGGTGAGCAGATATGCAGATCTATACATGTAATTAATTTCAAGGGGGCCCAACCCTTTTTCAGAATGGGGAATATATAATCTTGGTATGCACTGAGATTTGTAAATCATTTGGTGAGCATGAAGCATCCTTCTTTTTTTCCTATCTAATCTATCCAACATGTTTTGGGGCCAGTCAGTCACTCCAAAACTATAAGTTAGGATAGGAAGAGCAAATTGGTTTATAGCTTGGATTTTATTCCTAGATGTCAGTGCTGTTTTCAGGATTAATTTAAGTCTTCTGAAATATTCCTTACTAAGTTTTATTCACATTTGTTCATGTTTTATTGTTGATCCTTCATCAATTCCCAAATATTTATACACTCCTTCTTGCTAAAGTTCTCTTATATCACATTTGTCCCAAACTGTTTTCCTGGTGTTGCAGTTTTCCTGCTTTAAAGGTTGCTTTTGCACATTTATCAAGACCAAATGACATTCTTATATCATCTGAAAAAGTTTTGACAACTTGCAGTTGTGCTTTCAGTTCCTCATCTGATGAGCTATACAGTTTTAAATCATCAACAAATAGAAGCTGAGAAGTCTTTACACTTTGTTGTTTTCTACAAGTCAAATTATAGCCATGGCCTAAGCTGTTAAGTAGACAGCTTAATGGGTTAATGGCAAGGCAGAATAGCAGTGGTGACAGAGAGTTACCCTGGAATATCCCCCTTTGAATGTTTAACCCTGGGATAATAATTTGTCCTTTATCATGGCTTAATTGCAAAGTGGTCTGCCACTGTTTTATTGTCACTGTAATATAGTTGATCAGTGTAGGATGCATCTAATACATTTTTAAGCACAATTTTATCCATGAATGCTTTTTTGTAGTCAATCCATGCCATACTTAGATTCTTCCCCTTTTTACAGTTCTCCACTATGACTTTAACAACAAATGATCCTTTGTTCCAGATGACTTTCTTTTATTGCCCTTTTGTTCTACTGCCATAATTGAGTTTTCTTCTAAATTTTATTTATTTTTTTATTTTATTTTACATTTGTTAACCGGGCTAGTCCTGCTGGATACATGTCCATTTTCAGAGGAGGCCCGAGGAGAAAAGCTCCACTATCTAATACAAAGTAATAAAAGTACATTCTAATTGCATAGGCAGTTTGAGAGACAGATAAATCAGACATTAAAATACATTGGGAGATTAAAACACATCTTCAATCAGGCATTTGGCAAGTTTTACAATAAGAGAATACAAAAAGTAATTAAAAATTTCTTTGGAAAAAGCTTGTGCAATAAAGACATTAGTAATTAAGTATTTAGAAGGCTGAAACAAAGTTAATAGAAAGTAGTAGCTTGGCGTTAATAGAGTTAATTTCTTAGGTAGAAAAGAGAAGCAATGGAGAAGTAGTGTTGTATGACAGTGCAGAGGATGTAGGAGACGAGATGTGCTCAGCTAGGGAAGTTACAGGAGCAAAGCCAATGATTGGTTAGGAAGTGTTTTAGTTGGGTTTTAAATAGTGTAATAGAAGTTTGGGCTATGAGGTCAGGAGGAAGTTGATTCCAGTCTTTAACAACTGAGTTGGAAAATATGGAGTCACCTGCTGTATTCTTTGCTCGAGAAGTTTGAATCAGAAATTTATTGGAGGAGCGTAGGGTTTTTAGGTTATTATAGGGTTTTATCAGAGTAGAGAGCACTGGTATGTTATCTGGGTGGTGGAGGGCTTTATGGGCGATTGTAAGTTGGTAGTATTTAATTAGGTGAGGTAACTCAAGCCATCCTAGGTTATGCAGGTTTAGGCAGTGATGTGTTCTATATGGAGATGCAGTGGCAAATTTAGCAATGTTGCTGTAGGTTGTTGTAAGCCTATTGATGTTATGTTTAGAAAGATTAGTGTAAATGGGGGATGCATATAGTAGGGTAGAGAGAAGATATGTTCTGGCTATGGTAGTTCTTGCCTCAGGTGTTAAGAAAGGTTTGATTCTATAGAGAGAACCTAGTTTTTATTAGTTGCTTTTATGATAGAGTTTATGTGTACATCAAATTTCAGTTGGTTATCAATAGTAACTCCTAAGAGTTTGGTTGTTTGGTCTGGAGAGATAAGGGTGCCATTGTTAGAAGTGAGTGTGAAATTAATAGGGGGAGACAGGTGTGTGGGTGGAAAGATGAGAAGTTTAGTTTTCTTAGGGTTTAAGAGAAGGCAGTGATTGGAGAACCATTGTTCAATAGTGTTAAAGGTCTTTTGAGTGAGTGAGTGGAGGTCAGCTTGGGTTGTTGCGGAGCAGATGATGGTGGTATCATCGGCGTACTGAATGCAAGGAGTTTGTGGGGTAACCAGGTTCAGGTCATTAATAAAAATGGAAAATAAAAGAGGACCTAAGATAGAGCCCTGAGGTACTCCTAAATTGGTGGGGAGAAGTTCGGACAGATTGTTGTTCCATAAAACAGCTTGTTTCCGATCATGAAGATAGGAAGTAAACCAGTTTAAGGCAACATCATTGAGAGACAGAGATTTTAAACAATGTAGAAGGAGTTGGTGGTTCACCATGTCAAAGGCTTTTGACAGGTTGACAAAGAATGCTGATGAAAGAAGATTGTTATTCCGGTTTATATTAATAGAGTCAATGAAGGATATTAAGGCTGTGGTAGTGCTGTGGTAGGGACGGAAACCATGTTGGCAATTAGCTAGGAGATTATTTGATAGCAGGTGATTTAAAAGCTGTTTATGGATGCATTTCTCCATAATTTTAGCAATAGGAGATAGCAGTGCTATGGGGCGGTAGTTAGAGTATTCAAGTGAATCGCCCCCTTTGAAGAGATGGATGATATGGGAGATTTTCCAGAGTGAGGGTATGGTACTTTCTTTTATGGTTCTGTTGATTAGAATAGAGATAGGGAAGGCAATGGCTTTAGCACCTAGCTGGAGATATTCAGCCGGCAATTTGTCAGCTGAGGGGGTTGAGGGTTTGAGTTTTTGAAGTAAATGTGGAATATAGGAGGTGGGTATGGGTTTAAGAAGGAGTGGAGGTGGAGTGCAGCTAGTGTTCTGTAATAATGAGGGGTCTGGGCTTTGTTGGTTTGCAAGTTGAAGTATGGTTAATGTAAAGAAATTATTAAATGCATTAGCTGTTTGTAGGGGAGAGTCAGGGGAGGAGCCGAGAGGGCTGGGAGTTTTGACCTTGCCTGGGGATAGTAGGGAGTTAATTGATTCCCAAAATTTGTGTGGTTGGTGGTGGGATGATTGCTGTAGCTGGGTATAATAGTTCCTTTTATCTTGTATGCCAGCAAGCTTAGTCATGTTCCTTTTTTGTTTGAAGGTAATGTGATCTAAAGAGTCTTTAGTGGTTCGCCATTTACACCAGGCTTTATTCCTACTAAGGATAAGTTGTTTGGTATTGTTTGAAAGCCATGGAGCTGTTATAGATTTCATTCGTATTGAGCGGGTAGGCGCATGGTGATCAAGAATAGTTAGAAAAGTATTATTAAAGTGGTTAACAGCTTCATCTAATGGGAGAGTTTTTAGAGGTGACCAGTTGATTAAGCTGAGTTCATTCTGAAACTGTTGAAGGTTAAAGTGTTTTTTGCTGCGAGATAAGCGAGTTAGGGGGGGTGTTGTTAGGTGAGTTTTGTGCCTAGTGATGTATGTGAGAGAGTGGTCACTAAGGTCGTCTGGGAGGGTACCTGTTGAGTACTTAATTTGGGGACTATTAATCAAGATCCAATCGAGTATGGTTTCTTTGTTATTGTTTTTATTAGTTCTAGTTGTGGAGTTAATAGTTTGATGAAATCCGTGTAAGTTAATATTGGTAGTTGGATTAGCTTGTTTGCATAAGTTCCAATCAATATTAAAGTCACCTAGTATTATTGTTTCTTGAAGGAGACTTATTGAGAACCAGTTTAGTAGGTCTTCTAATATGGGGGAATTATTGCCTGGTGGAAGATACGTACATATGATATTAATAGTCTTGTGAGCGTTTATGGAGAGTTTGGCCATAAGTAGCTCTTCATTAGAGTCATGAGGTGGGGTAAGGGCTGATTTACTTATTTCAAGTCCAGTTTTGAAAAGTATAGCTACTCCTCCCCCTTTTTTCTTAAGACGGTCTTGTCTTAGGATGTTATAGCCAGGGGGGATAATTTCATTATCCTTTATTGCGAGTTTAAGCCGGGTTTCAGTAAGGCAGAGAATGTCATACTGATGAATTTCGAGTAGGGCATGAAGAGCAGGAAGTTTGTTACATATACTATGGATGTTTAGATGAGCAATTGTAAGAGATTTTGGAGGTTTAATATGTGGTGTAGGCAAGGGATATGAAGTTTGGGAATTTGGGGATGGTATGTTTATGTTAGGGCCTGGGTTGGGGTGGATGTCCCCATCAATTAATGATAAACCATGAATAAGATTAGTTAGTTGTGAGGGTTTGATACAGTACCAGTGTTTTGTGAGTTCAAGGATGAGGTATTTGATGTGTGAGACGCGATGATATTTAGGGTCAAGATATAAGTTGTTGTATGTGAGACAGCTATGGTTTGTGAGTGTGGGTGTGGGGGTAGCTAGGGTATGTTTGTGTGGAGTAGAAAAGGTAGAATATAAAGGTAGCTCATAGTAGGTTATGATGTAGGTAGAGGTAAGAGTAGTTAGAAGGGTTAGTGTTAGGAGAGAAAGGTGATTGTAGGACATGTTGAGGTGAGTGGGGATATTATAAGATAGGTATATGTGCAGAGAGGGAAGGGTGGATATGGGAGGAGTTTGCTATGTAGTAGGTGGAGGGAAGAGTATGAATTGATTGGCAAGGGAGTATGGTGGGTGTGGTTATGTGGGGATAAGTGTAGAGGTCCCAGGGGTGGGTGGGATTTGGGGGCAGGGAGGGGAGCGGAGTGAGCCCGAAGGGCGAACGGAGCGGGTTCAGCCAGAGGAGTATGAACCGCTGAGAGGAAACAATCAGTCAAGTGTAGAAACAGCAGGTAAGTTATAACTGGTAGAATAATGCTAAGAGGTTTGGTATTTTGTAGGCAGAGCTATAGTAGGCAGGTTAAGGTCAGGATAGTGTAGGCAAGGGAGGGGGATGGAGACAATATTAGAGTACAGATACAGGTAGAAGGCTGAAAACAGTAAGTTAGGCAAAGAGTCAGAGGAGAAGGTAAAGTTATAGGAGTAGCAGTAGGAAATGTATTAGAAGTCAATGGAGGATAGGCAGGAATACAAGTGGTAATAATAGCAGAGTAGGAATAAGGGTCTGGGCAGCAAGATGTAGGGACAGTTGCTGGCTGCTGGTAGGCCTGGGCAGATAGGTAGGCTAGGTACACACGTCAAGTATTCAGGGACATATATATAGCTTAAACATACTTAGTCAGTCTTTCTTTGTGATATCACTTGTTCCCCAAACAAAATCTGGTAAATGGGATTAGATTGGGCAGTTCAGGTCTTCAAGGAGGGCCAAGCTTCTGTTATGTGTTATAGCTGGGTCCCGTTAGAAGGGTAGTTAAAATTTAGTCAGTCTTTCTTTGTGATATCACTTGTTCCCCAAACAAAATCTGGTAAATGGGATTAGATTGGGCAGTTCAGGTCTTCAAGGAGGGCCAAGCTTCTGTTATGTGTTATAGCTGGGTCCCGTTAGAAGGGTAGTTAAAATTTAGTCAGTCTAAATGACTGTCGGCATCAGTTCTCATGTATAGTTTATATGTTGTCACAAGGCAAGTTATTGGCCTATAATTTTTAGGGTAGGGTTCACTCTTACGTAGGAGCATTGTTTTTCCTGTTGTCAGCCAGGTTGGTGTCTGTTCAGGGTGCACATATAAATAGTTCTTACTCATGGCTAAATCTTCATGCAAAGATGTTAATACTTTTAGCCAAAAGTTAGGTACTGCATCTGGGCCTATAGTTTTCCAATTAGAGGCTTTTCTTAACATTATTTCAATCTCTTTGGTTGTTACTTCATCCCATTTCAAATCCTGTACCTTTAAACTTCTTATTCTTTTTTTAACATCTTGTATCCATTTATCATCTTTGTTATGTTCCACAGGATCTTCATAGATATTTCTCCAAAATGTATCTAATTCTTCTTTTTTTGGCAGTCTTTCAATTCCTTTTACCTTGTTCCCCAGTTCTCTATAGAACTTTTTTAACATCTTGTATCCATTTATCATCTTTGTTATGTTCCACAGGATCTTCATAGATATTTCTCCAAAATGTATCTAATTCTTCTTTTTTTGGCAGTCTTTCAATTCCTTTTACCTTGTTCCCCAGTTCTCTATAGAACTTTTTTGGGTCATCAATAAATTGCTTATTTTGTACTTTTCCTTTTTAGTTATCTTCATATCTTCTACGTTTTTCCACTTGTGCTGAAATCTGTAGTTTGTTATTTGCGATAGTGCATGATAGATCCTGGTCTGTTCTAATACTGCACATTGCTTTTATTATATCTACCTTTCTTACTATTTTTGATTATCTGTTTCCTCTTTTATAGTCTTCTAACAGTGACACTTCTTGTCTTACCTGCTTTATAGTTTTCTCTATTCGACATTTCCATGATGGTGTTCGATTTCTCCCCTTCCTTTCCCTCACTACCCTGTGTTCATGTGGTAGAACTTTATCAGTTATTAATTTAGCTACACAATAGTATATCCTGTTTACTTCTGTTATATCGCATGGGTCTCTATGAACAGCCCTAATTACTGTGTTCATTTGTTTTATCAGACTTCTGACTTGTGTTTTATTGACCTTCTGCAGTCTGTTCTTTCATTGATCATGACATATCTGGCTATGTCTATTAAATCAAGCAACAATTTTCTTAGCTCATTTTCTTTAAGGCTGAGGGCACCTCCCTCATTTTTCATTTCCTGCAGGCATTATATAGAAGGTTTGATAGCATCTTCCTGTGGCACATTCTCTTCAATTTCATCTTGTGCCATCTGTTGCTCTGTCACATGGGAACTTGCTGGCCTATTACTCCTCAACATTGACTGCATCAGAGTTTCCACAGTTTCCTGTTCCTTCCCTTGCTGTCTAATTTCAAGTGAACATTTATACTGATTTTCTGTGGAAGGCTCCAAAATATCTTCATATGGCACCTCACCAATTGCTTCCTGTTCCACTGGTTTCCCCTTAATTTGGATACCCATTGCGCTATCCTGTTGTGGTGCTTTCTGAATTAGATTTTCTACACTGAATCCATCACTTTGCAGGTACTCCATGACTTCAGTTTCTATTTCTTTAACTTCTCCATCACTATCTCCTTTTGTACTGTTCCTCTTTGTCTTCTTATTTTTTGTATTGTAAAGTTTTCCATGTCTGGATTCCTTTGCCTGTATTTCTCTTCAAATATCTTTGGTGTTGCTCTTTTTATATTGGTTAGTCTCCCTGTTGTGGATAAATTGATAGTGCATCAGATCACATTGCTGAATTCATAGAGGTGTTTACCAGAATTATACAAACCATGGTTTATCGTGAGGAAGTATTTTCAAATAAATGTACAAAGTTTTGTTTCAGTTGGCTTCAAAATTAGGGGCAGATTATTATAGAAAAAATTGTTATATCTTCTTCTTCTTCTTTCGGCTTTTTCCGGTTAGGGGTCACCACAGCGAATCACCTGTCTGCTCATGATTTGCAGTGGAGGTTTATGGTATTGAGTTGCCAGCCCAGCGCCTAACCTTCCACAGAAGGCACACATATGCACGCACTCACATCTAGGGCCAATTTAGTGTGTCCAATTCACCTACAGCATGTCTTTGGGATGTGGGAGGAAAACAGAGCACCCAGAGGAAATATTTAATATTATAGAATCATATATATATATATATATATATATATATATATATATATATATATATATATATTGCTCTTATATATATTTTAAGATTTGCAAGAATAACAATTATGCAAAGCTTTCCTTTTCTGAATGATATGAAATTTGATGCTCATGCCTGTCATTGTTTAGTAATTCCAGCCCTCTACAATTGACCTGATATCCTCAAATTTTATAAACAACATACAGAAAGTGTGAGACAAACTCACAGATGTTCTTAGGATTCAACTTATCTGCTTAAGAATCAGAGATCGAGACAGAGACAAAAATAATTGTGTGTGGGGGTGGGTAGGGGAAGAAAGGTCTAAACTCATGGACAGTTTTAAATATTACAGTAATTCACCTAAATATATAAAGAAGTAATATATAAATATATAATATTTAATATATAAATAGGTAATGTGCAAATAGGTAATGGACCAGCATGCATACCAGTCAAATTCTTTACTCAAGGAATCTGGAGCAAGCTGAAAGTAATTGGAGGACAAAGGCACCAAGTCAGAGACAGATGATTTGTCAACATAGAGGATTAAGGTACTAAAATTTTAATTAGTTGCTTCCTATAACCAATGGGTAAAGAGTTTGATTCCTTTTACCTCTAGTTGACTGCTGCGTAATTGAGCAAGTCACTTAAACAGATAGTGCTTGCCGCTGAAAAGGGACACTTGTGTCCAGTGTACTTATCTGGTTAAGATATATATAAAACAGGTTTGCTTTCAAATAACAAAAACCTATAATGACGAGCGTTATTTTTTCGAGATGAAAATAACGCAAATGAAAATCTCAAACCACATAGTTTTTCCCAGGGCAACTAAACACTTGCCCTATGTGGGGAAATATACCCTTTTCCCCACTGTAGTGTGATCCCGGAGTTGGTATATATAGTTAGGGGGTGGGGGGGCATAGCCCTGCACATAGGTGAGTTTCAGATAGTATGGTGTGGTTAGTGTAGTTTCGGGCAAGTGTTTACTTGCCCTGGGAAAAACTACATGGTTCGAGATTCTTATTTTTGTTATTTTCATCTTGAGAAAATAATGTTCAACATTATGGATTTTTGGTAATTAAAAGTAGATCCATATAAAACATAAATGAATGTTTAAATATTACTCTAATTTACTTAAAAATAATGGAAGAACAGGGTTTGCATCAGCATGCATTTTTTTGCGACTAAGAAGTTTGAAACTCTGGTGACTGTCCTTAGTGAGTTACTGGAAAATCAGAGGTTTTATAAGGGACAGGGCAAAAAACATAAGGCAAAACCAGGGACAGTTGAGAAAGTATGACAGGCTTTGAATTTACATGCATGATTTTTTTTTGAGCAACTAAAAAATAGGCTTTATACCAACATGCATTTTCTAAACAATATGAAGTACGAAATGTTAAGATACTATATTATTGACTGACTAATCCTCATCTGTTTACTAAAAAAATCAGTACTTTAATAAGAAACATTAAACAATATAAAAAAAAGTTAATAGAACAGTCTTCACATCAGTAGCTATGAAAGGCTTATATCTGGTATTCCTGTGTAACTGTAATCCTCAGCAATTTTTCCAGAAAAGCATCAAAAATTTTAAAAGGGAGGTGACAAAAATATGAAGCAATATCAGAGGCTTTCTGTGAAACTAGATGCAGATGAAAGGACTGCCTGTAGGTATTTAGTTTGCAGCTTGACCTGGAAATGTGCACATGTCCGTCTGACTATATATCTGTTTGACTGCCAAGATTAAGAAAAAACAAAAACAAAACTTATCTCATACTTTCCCTGCCTGCTAGTGCTGCTAATGCTGCTGCCCCTTTCTCTAAAACATTTAATATTTACTGACTTCATACTCCTTGTTATGATGGCAAAGAGTAGAAAATCATTAACTCCCCCATATGACACTTTTAAGCTAAGGTCACTTTTCTTCCCTTTATCTTCTTAGTCAGAAAAAATAATAAACAGTAGAAAAGAACCCCTAGATGAGCAACACCCTAAGCGGCCAATTAGTATGCCTGTGTATAAGGCCACCATATATGTATACACACACACACACACACACACACACACACACACACACACACACACACACACACACACACACACACACACACACAAACACAAATTAATTTCTAGTTATGGCTAAAAATATGACATTAATGGTGGTAAATCCAAATGTCATGGTTTACTGTTACAATACAATTGCCTCTTCTCAAAGATCTCTTGTTATGGTAACTATCTTACCTGGAATTGTACTTTCTGTCAGCTTCTGTTTTCAATATTGCCTACTTTGCATTCAGTTTTCTGGGACTATGACTTTGGCTTATCTCTTTGCGCTGAATGAGTCCTTATCAATGCCCACTATTCATATAAGTCCCAAGTCTACTCAGCTATCTGCCCAGTGGCCAGCAGTTATTCTTCCTATTTAAGATTTGCCACTTTGACCTTTGCAATTTTTTAACATGGTTTGTACCAGTAAGACTAAGGAATTTATGGTGTCCAGAATAGTATTATATGCCATCATACTGGTCACCAACTTCATACCTACTTCAGACCACGAGATAATATTTTACATATATATTACTAATTGTTTGCTATCATCCATGCCAAAATCATTTCATTTAGTAGAATGAAAGATTATTTTTACTTTGTGGGGGATTTTTACTCTTCTTATCACTCCCCTTTGCTGCCTTTTAAAATTTTAATCTAGAAATTGATAGAGCCGCTTGGAAATCATGCCATCATAGACAAGTCATAAGGAACGTGCAGTTCAATTTGTTTTTATGTTAAAGAACAACAGTAGGCACAGAGTAAAGAACCCACTCTGAATATGAAGATTCAGTTGCCATTCTAATTTAAAAAATGAGTGCAGTCAGGACACCCACCCTTTAAATCCTGATATTTTGATTCAGCTGAGATTCTAATTTAAAAAAAATGAGTGCAAAAACAACACCTACCCTTTAAATCCTGATATTTTGCAGTGATTTCATCCTTTGGAAGTTGCAATTACAGAAAATGCTGTTTGTTCAAAATGTGCATGCAGTTGTGTAAAAATAAAAGTTATCATATTTATTTATTTAGTATTTATTAGCATCTGTTTACCAGGATAACCCAACTGGGCATAAGGCCCCTTTTCACTGAAGGCACATGGGGAAATGGTCTACACTAAATACATTAATTTTACAAACATTTACAGTAAGAAATAGGAGTATAAGACTAATGAAAACAAATTTAATAACTATCAGTTAAGGGTTAGAAGACAACATTGCATATTATACCAATGAATCTTAACTGTTAAAGCCAAAAAACAAAATAAATAAAATACATTCAACATTAAGAACAGCTAAATGTAGTGATTGCAGTACAGAAATATAGTATTTGCATGGCACATGGTCTGGAAATGACTATAGGGCTAACCTAATCAGCAACAAGAGAGAAAGAGAGTGAGATGTATGTGGGCAATCAACAGCAAATAAATAGAGCTACAATACAGTATACATTATTAACTGCAGTACGGTGTACATTGTAAACATCTGTTTTCAGGTTTATGCGTGTATACAGCATCATAGTTGAGTGATTTAGTTGCTGTAAAGATCACTGCTCTCCTACATGCCAAGTCACTAATATCTTCTGTAGTGACGTGATGATGCAGGTGAGTGGAACAGCTTTACCTGTTATGGAACAGAAAGAATATTCTTTGTTTTGTAGCCATAGGACTGGGAAGGACTGAGAATGTGACAGAAAGCTATAGAACTGGTGTTTTTGTATATATATATATATATATATATATATATATATATATATCTATATAGTTCCCCTTCATATGATCGAATTTCTTTAAACTCGAAAGTCATAAACTCGAAACCAGAATCTCGAATTTAGAGAAACTCGAACATATGAAAGGGACAAAAAAAAAAAGTCACACCTTTCAAATGTTTTTGCAGGGGGGGCTTTGCCCCCCTGCACCCCCCAACACCCCCCTACTGAAATATACCTACTATGAGATCACACTATAGTGAAGGAAAGGGAAATCTCCCATTCTGCGCTATACGCGTAAGAGCAAAACGGAAGATTTTCCATTCCTCTCCTATAGTGCGGTCACGGAACATTCACATTTAAACTGCTAGGGTACAGGGGACCTGGCCCCCTGCAATAAGGTAAGTTAACTTTTTATTTTTTTAAACCTGGGCTCCCATTCACAATTTCGAGTGAATGGAAGTTCGAGATTCTAGTCTCGAGATTATGAATTTCGAGTGAAGGGGGATTATATATATATATATATATATATATATAAGTGAGGCCAATATTTTTGCTTTATTCCCTTCCATACTTGACACATTTTTTGGTAAAGAATGCCCAACCAATTTAGTCGCTCTGGCAGTGTAGAGGAATAAAGCCCTAACTATGTCCCAGTCAACCTGCTTTCAGTTAGCAGCTTGAGCGACTGATGGAACATCAGGGAATGATGGGCATGCCTTTACCAGATGGGAGGGCGTTCACTGATGGTGCTCCCTTAGGTGAGGTGTGGTTCAAAGAGGGGAGTTCTTCTCGAATGTAGTCAGCAAATGTGGTAGGTGGGGCAGGGAAGTGGGTAGGGCATGCAAATAAAAAATAAATTCCCCCGGACGGATGTGGAGACTGCTGAGCCCTCATGATGCCCTTAAAATCCATTATTGGCTCCAGCAATATTGGAGTAAGTCTGGGGATTTAGGAGATAAGCTGGAAGACCAGGCATGGACATGGAGCCTGGGAGCTGGGCTGGTTACATGATGTCCCAAGGGGGACCAAAAAAAGAATTCTGAACCAATTCCTCAGAGCCCCATAGCATAGAGGGATAACTCCCTAACTATTCAGGCATCCTGAGTTTGAATAATGGTTCAGGCATTTGAGTTACTAACAGGGTTGGATGGATAGTTATGCCCATCCCAGGAGAATGTGATTTGTATAGACATTTCCTGCTGGGAGGCATGGTCCTTAGAGGGGTGTAGCTCTCAGATATAACAGGTAAATGCAGGGCAGAAGTGATACCAACATGTGGATCATAAATGAAAAATTCTCCCAGTGGACACAGTCAGTAGCACAACTGCAATATGCCTTTATGGTTCACGCTGACCCCAGGCTTCAAACAGAGATAGTCCAGGAACAGAAGTAGAGGATAGTAGACATGGCACTAGATGGGTTCACTGGGGTAGATGATAGAATGAAGCAGAACAGGAACAAAAAAAAAAAAACAATTCTGGATCATGTTAATAGTAATTATGTGGATAAAGATCCAAATTGTGGACATTTTTAAACCGTAGATGTAACAACAGATTTTGCACCAGCATGCATTTTCAAAACAATAAGAAATATGAAATTTTAATGTCTGACATTACTGACTGTCTATAATCCTCAGTGATTTACCAGAAAATCAAAACTTTTAAGATGAATCGGGGTAAAAATATGAGCAAAATCAGGGACAGTACACAAACACAAAAGAAGCAGCAATGATCGTTCTTAGTTTGGTGTGTAGTGTTCTTTTAACTGAGATCAGCACACCAAGATCAACACTTACTGGGTGGCTGACAGCAAACAGGATACACCAACAATGATGTTTCAAAATGTTAAAGTTATTATTTTTATTATTATTTTTTCCATAAAAGATGAACTCCAGCACACCCTAAGCACAGTAACGAAATACTTGCCAATAAGAGATTGCATACTGACTGATACAGAAGTACCTTACCTTCTCATTAGTTGGCTGTTTTGCATGTCTCCCTATTAAAATGTTAGCCCTTGAAATGCTGAGTGCTTACAAACCGAGAAAAAAAAAAAAAAAGACAGAAAACCTGAAGGAGCAAGAGTCTTGAAAATCTCTCTTCTCCTTTAATTTAGTTTTTGAAAGCCCCCTCACCCCCCTGAAATTTATATATACCAACTCCAAGATTGCTATACCATAGCTTAGTATATTTAATAAACACAAATATCTGGATAAAATATCTGAATGAATTCAAAAAACAACAACACCAGGGTAGAGCTGGTAGAAATCCTTTTACTTCAAGATCCCGTGCCTCGGCTACTTGCCTTCAATGGATACATCATTCAAAATGTAACTGTCTTAAATACATTCCAAAAAACCCTCAATCATTCAATTATATTTAATTAACAATGATTACTAACATTTACCATTATGTTAACATTTAAACCTAAACATTATTCACAATATTATTATTTTATAATATATATATTAACAATTGCATTTCAGCTCTTAATGATATATTATTTAATATAGTTTAAACTATTCATAATAAATTACTAAGCATGCTGTCAATATCACATTTAGTTATATTCTACCTATAAAACTTTTTCAAAAAATATTAAACAAACTCCATTAGCAAAATTAATTAGCAAAATTCAACATTAAATTCAAAACAGAAACAATGAAGCCAAACTAATGCAAAAAACATCATCATATAATATATAATCCAACACTGTGCATATCCTAATACACTAGATTTACTTCCAAATTGAGACCCCTTCATTGAAAGTGTCCTATAGTTTAAAATCTAACTCTAATAACTTCCTAACTACATCACACCCCCCCCCCCTCTCTGGAGTACAGGCTGGGCAAGGACAGAGAAGAAAAAAACTGAAGTATTGCCATTATGCACTGTCATAAAATGCTCAGCAATAGGACTTTTTAAATTACCATTTCATATGTCCCTAGGGTGTTCTAAAATCCTGATTTTACTGCTCTGTTAGTCTGCCCTACATACCATTTAGTATCAACACAGTCACAACCAATGGCATAAACTAACACACATGAGTAACAGCTACATTTTCCCTTATGTACAGATTTTCTACCATTCATCCAACCTCCCATAATATTCTTAACATGAACACACTTTACAAAGGCCACAAGGAAACATACCAGATGCATCCTGTTGAACCTGACCCTGGGCCATGTTCAAAAGCTCTTTCAGATTAGCATAGCATCCATAAGAGAATCTGACATATCTAGGAAAAAACTTTCCCACATGGGCATCCCCACTTATTATATGCCAAGATTCCACAATCATCCTCCTCATAATTTCAGAGAAATTAGAATATTTAGAAACAAAATAAATTTCTCTTTCCTTCTGATTGCCTAATCTAACATTGGCATGTTTGCCCCTGCTAAACTTAAGCACGCCCTTCTTGCTTAAGTTCTCTTTCAAAGCCTTACTTAATGTCTTCTCATCATAACCTCTTGAACATAACCTCTTTTTAGTATTCAATAAAAATTGCGTTTTACATGCTTCATCAGAGGTATTCCGAGCTATGTGTTTGAATTCACCCAGCGGTAAAGATTGATGTAAATGAGGAGGATGCATTGCGGATGCATGCAAAAAGTTGTTTACAGCAGTTTCCTTCCTGTAAGGTCTAAACTGAATGTTCTCACTATTGTTAGAGTCCACATAAAACTCAACATCCAGAAATATCACCTTAGAATCCCCCCTTACCATAGAAAATTTCAGACCATGTTCAGTGGTGTTTAAATGGGAAAAAAAATCATCAAACCTTTTAGGTTCGCCTTTACACAAGAAAATCAAATCATCTATGTATCTCTTAAAAATACTACATTCTCTTGAAAGAAACTGGTACCATAGATGAATTATTTCTCAAAAAATCCCATGTAAAGTATGGCATAAGGTGCATATGGTGCACCCATTGCCATCCCTTTGCACTGTAGGAAATGCTCTTTTTCAAAAACAAAATAGTTGTGACTTAGGCAAAACTCCAGAAGTCTTGTCACATAAGTTGTCCTAGGTCCATCACCCATACACTCCCAGATAGCTTCCAACCCCCATCTCAGCTGAATATTGGTATAAAGTGAATTAACATCTGCCACCACCCAATAATAATCCTCACACCAAGGAATGTTTCTTACTTCCTCACAAAGCTCTGCAGTATTTTTTACATGTGCAGGAACTTTGGCTAGAATTTGTTTCAAAAATGAATCAATAAACAGGCCTACATTTTGCAGGTAGGAACCTATCCCCAAAACAATGGGTCTTCCTGGGGGATCTGTGAAGCTTTTATGTATCTTAGGCAGGGCATAGAAAAAAGGGTTAACAGGCTTCTCAATATACAATTTCTTTACATTCTCCCTACTAAAGAAACCCAATCTTTCCCCATGCTCTAAAAGCTCTAACAATTGCTCATTGTACTCCTGTACAGGATTAAAACCTAAGTTCAGGTAATCCTCCTGCCTTAATAATAAATCAAAAGCCATTTTGTTGTATTGTAACTTTTGACATGATGACCCAGTTCCCGCCTTTATCTGCTTGTTTGAACACAAAATTAGAAAGCTGACCTCTTAATGAGTTTAATGTTTCCCACTCATTCTTGGTAATATTGTATTTTTTATCCCTTTTAACAAATTTCAAAAATCCATGTTCAACTTTTCTACACAAAATTTGCTCAAACAATATAACTGCAGAAGACAATTTGGGAGGCACAAACTTGCTCAATGTAGGCAAAACAGGGACCAGCAATCTGCCATAACCAGTTTCAAAACCTTCAACACTCCCCAACATATTTTCTTGCTCATTCTCATCCACCGTAGGATAATCATAGGTAGAAACATTTAGCAAACTATCATCTTCATCCAAGAGCTCTGCATCCACATTTACATTCACATTATTTACATCAGTTGCATCATTATTTATAAGAGTATAAAATAAATAAATACATAAATAAAATGCAATTTCCTGCAGAATTCCTTGACATCTAATAATAAATCTGCTAATGTAGGAACATTAACTGGCACAAATTTTGTCCCCTTGCAAAGCAAACCAAGAGCCGTCTCACTTAAAGGGAAGTGACATAAATTAGCAACTTTAAGTGCATCTATACTCATACCTGTGACATTGAAAAAACATTACCATATTGGAAAGAAGGAAAATCCACAGGATTATTGTCCAAAAAACAGAAACTGCATTACATACTCTTTCAGCAGGCTCAAAAACAAGAGTTCTACAAGTTCCTAGCGCTCTTTCCTGCCCCTCTGTCGATTCCGCCTGAACTTTCCTTGCTGCACGGCTGAAGTGGATGATCCCCCACTCACTTCCACATTCTGAGAGGATGACAAGTCTAATTCAATGTTTTCAAAAGATAAACTTTTTTTGGAAGCCACAGTCTCTGCTGAAGATGATGACCACTCTCGCAGTCCTCTCGAAGCAGCAACAAACTTTCCCGTGGTTCTGGCCCTCCCACGACGTTGGGAACGTTTCAAACCACAGACTGTACCACTTCAAAAGTCATTAATATCACAAGATAATTTACTTTTCTTCCTTTCCAACATTGACTGTTCATTTTCATTCAATTTACCCTTTAGATCACACATTCATTTGGAAAAAACATCAGCAGGCAACGAAGTTCTCAGTTTGTTTTGCAAGCCGATTATCTGCTGCTGCAACTTATCACCCTGCCGTTGGTTTCTTCTAATGAGAACACGAAGCCAATCCAGCATACATTCCAATGAAATCTCTCTCCATTCTTATAGGAAATCCTGCTCATCATCAGTGAAATCAAAAGCCGGCATTTTCTCTACTCTGAATCCCCTAAGAGTGATGCTGAGGCTCACATATTTTTCCAATAATTTGCTCTCATAAAACAAGTTCATCTGTTTTACCATGAGCCGTTCCAATTGAATGAACTGCTCATTGGATTCAGGCTCACCCACCGTATTCCATAGGTCTTTCTCCATCAGCTTGGCTTCACGTTCCTTCATGATATCAGTGAATAACAGCTTGCACACATCCGCTAGGTTTTTCGAAATGCCAGGATCAGCTTCTCCACCCTCCAAAGACATCATATAAACACAAATATCTGGATAAAATATCTGAATGAATTCAAAAAACACCAGCACCAGGGTAGAGCTGGTAGAAACCCTTTTACTTCAAGATCTGGTACCTCAGCTACTTGCCTTCAACGGATACATCATTCAAAATGTAACCATCTTAAATACATTCCAAAAAAACCCTCAATCATTCACTTACATTTAATTAACAATGATTACTAATATTATATATTAACAATTTTATTTCATCTCTTGATGATATAATAATATCATGAATAATGTTTAGGTTTAAATGTTAACATAATGGTAAATGTTAGTAATCATTGTTAATTAAATGTAGTTGAATGATTGAGGGTTTTTTGGAATGTATTTAAGACAGTTACATTTTGAATTATGTATCCGTTGAAGGCAAGTAGCCGAGGTACCACATCTTGAAGTAAAAGGATTTCTACCAGCTCTACCCTGGTGTTGGTGTTTTTTGAATTCTTAGTATATTTAAGTCTGCTCATTTTGCCATTCAGTCTTTGTGTTTTGGGACTCACTCTAGTGGGTCCTGACATTTCTAATGGTTACAATTTTTCACTTGATTTTCAACTACACAGACAAGGACAGAAAATATTACTTTATTATATAAAAATCATTTATTCTTTCTGAATACTTTAAGGCTTCTGTCCTGAATTTATTTGCAAGAATCAGGTAAAAGAAAAATGTATATACCACGTTTAATGTTTTGTTTACTTGGTGTACACAAATTAGGACAAAGGCCTCCCTTTTTAATCCCTATCTGAGGTCTTATAGGAGAGGAAAATGTGGAGAAGTTCTGTGGAAAAGGAAGAGCTATACCCACAACGTGTTTTGATTTTTTTATTTATTATTATATGTGTGCACCATATTTTTATATATTATATATATATATATATATATATATATATATATATATATATATATATATATATATGGTTCCCTGTTAAAATTGCAAAGGTCCACTTACCTGAATACGGAAACGTCGACACGTATACATCGAAACGTGAAAACACAGATCGTCCTGAAGCGCGAAATCCAAAATGTCAAATCGTCGTGGTTGGCCTTTCTGTGGTATAGCTCCGTAAGGTAAGTGTGCGATACTTATGGACCTTAGGGTTAGGATGCGGGTTAAGGTAAGTGAATAGATAGTAATAGTTTTTTTTTAATTAATTAATTAATTTATTTATTTAACATTTGTTGACCGGGAAAGTCCAACTAGGTTCCACAGATCCTGTTTTCAGCGGAGGCCCGGGGAGAAATGCTCCAGAAGCATGTCTTTAGAATGTGGGAGGAAACCGGACTACCTGGAGGAAACCCACGCGAATGCAGGGAGAACATGCAAACTCCACACAGAAGGTACCCCAGCCGAGAATCGAACCGGAGAACCTCTTACTGTGAGGTGACAGCATTAACCGCTGCACCACTGCGCCGCCCAATAGTGTGAGATAGTTACAGACCTTAGGGTAAGGGTGTGGGTTAAGGTAAGTGCATAGATAGTAATGTATGTAAGGTTTAGTATAGAGTTAGAAGTAGGGTTTTGTTAAGTGTATGTGTGTGGGTTATTTATTTTGTTTGGGTATAGTTCCGTAAGGTAAGTGTGCAATAGTTACAGACCTTAGGGTTAGGGTGCAGCTTAAGGTAAGTGCATAGACAGTAATGTATGTAAGGTTTAGTGTAGGGTTAGAAGTAGGGTTTTGGTAGTGTATGTATGTGGTTTATTTATTTTGTTTGGGTGGGTAATATGTAGCGCGCGGTGGGGTTAGACAACTATGATGGTTCGAGATTTTGAATTTCGCAGTTTAGGATGTTCCGTGTATTCGCAGTTCGGGTAATATGTGTCGATGATTCCGTATTCGCTGTCTAGGACTTTTGCGGTTGTAATATAGACTATATATATATATATATATATATATATATATATATATATATATATATATATATATATATATATATATATATATATATATATATATATAATGTATGTATATGTAAACCTATACATATTACTGATATAAAAAGTGGAAAACATAGCTTCATAGGGAGAGAACGTTATTTAATAAACTGCTAGGAATTTCTGAAGCAGAAGTTTGTAGCTTCCCATTCCGTCTGCTTCCACAAAAATCATAGGAACACTTATTGGATAAAGAATTTGAAAAAATAACTTGGCCTATCAGTAGTTTGTGACATGTGAGTTTTAAAATCTGCTGTTTATCAGATGAAGTTCTTTTAAAATTAAATATCATTAGAACTATTAGTTCTTTAATCTTGTCTCTGATTTTTGGAGTATAAAGGACAGCAAAGAAGTAAAAAAATCATATACATATTTATTGTAGTAATTAATGTATTGAAAGAGGAGATGCTAGTTTATCCATACATTAAATGAAACTTTGAAGATGCAGCTTGTCACACCTTCCATTTATGTACGTGTATGTATATATAGCTGTTTTGCCACTTGGGATAAACTGCTTTGGTAATGACCAAAAAAAAGAGAGAGAAAGAAAGGGAGAGAGAGATACTTAGAGTAACCTTGTCCACATAAAGCTTTGGCATTTGCAGGTTTATCTCGCTCTTTGTTTGGTCTTAGGTCATCTCTTTTGGAATATGCTGAGAAATAAATTTATATATTAAAGGAAAGGGAGTTAATTGCAGGCTCATTTCTAACTATTTCTTATTTCTGTTCTATCTCCATGGTAGGGAGTATAAATTCCTCCTGCAGAAACATGGTTGGGTATTATTGCTTACTAAGATAATTTATTTGACTGATGTAAAAGCAGGGACATCTTTCTTTTTCTATTACCCAGTGGGGATCAAAAATATTTTTTTTGTATATTACTAGCTTCATCTTTCACTATCTTTGCTGCAGGATAAAATGGCATAAATAGTTTTTATTGTAGGTTAGTTTAGCCTGCAATTCCAAAATCTCTAAATAGGACACAAATTTTCAGAGTCCCTCTCAGTTGCTCAACTTATAATAATTTGTACCATTTTAGTGTGAAAGGATAGTTAAGGGATTTATTATTCTCTGGAACCTAGCAATGAACATCTAACCTCCCTTGGTACCTAGGTAGCCTTTCCTGATAAGATGCATGTTACATTTGTGTAGGTGATACCTTCTAACAAATCCCTAGTCGTTTTTATCAGGTTCCTTTTAGATGCCAGGTAAGAGATTGTATGTATTATATATGCATGCAGTAATACACATTGGGGTATTTGTTAAACTGATATTGTTGATGTTGAATGCTTATTTTTTTCAACAACTTTAACTGCAGCTTCTTGTTACTGGGCATTCACTATATTGAATGCTCAGCAAAGCAAATGCTCAATTTCCTGAAAAAAGATGTGTGTGTGTGTGTGTGTGTGTGTGTGTGTGTGTGTGTGTGTGTGTGTGTGTGTGTGTGTGTGTGTGCATGTGTGTGTGTGTGCACGTGTGTTTATGATTAATGTTTGGGTTAGGTAAGGGGATAGTTTTAAGGTTGTGCTTGTGTGTTGGAGTGTCTGTGTGTGTGTGTGTGTGTGTGTGCACGTCTGTACACAAGTTTGTGTAGGATATTTAGATTTAGGGCTGGTGTTAGTTTAAGATATAGTTTTAACATAGTGGGTGCGTATGTTTGTGTATAGTTTGAGTGTCTTGATTTGTGGTACTGTTAGGGAAAGGGTTTTTCTTAAGGTAATGTGTAGAGCTAAGGTTAGCAGAAATGAGTAATGTGGCTGGGGTGGGGGCAGATATCCCTAGCAGGGCTAGCCACCCAGCATACCTCATAATCTACAGACATTGAAAATAGTAACAAATGCTCTTGTAAAGTAAGACTATCCTGCTAAAAATCTGGATATCTAATTAGCATAAAATGTGTATACCAGAGAAAACATAACTCTTCCCTCTTCCAGTAGAAATTTGGTATACTACTCAGAAACACTTTTAAAAACAGACAGTGGCAAAAAATGATGGAAAATATAAGCACATTGTCAAAGAGACAGTGTAAAATCTATAGATACCACAAAAAGATTTTTGCTTCAGAAAAGGGAGATTAAAGATGTTTGTCCTCTTTCTTTAAAATTATTGTTGCCACTAGTATATTGGTTATGTAGTGTGGATTTCTGTGCATTAGACAGCTTCAAAAATTACTTGTGATGATAAAGATTCAGAGAATTATGTGAAGGGGTAAATCAAGCTTGAAAATGGGGACATGCCACCAAAGATAGAGACATCCTACACAGGGGTAAATCAGAGTTAAAAACAGGAACATTCCTCAGAAATAGGGACAACTGAGACGTCTGCTACCCAGCAGTGTGAGCATCGGCTTTAGATGTGTTGTAGATAGATGAATACATGTATATATATATATATATATATATATATATAGCCACACAGAGATGAGTAGTCAGAGGGGGGCCCCCAGCTACTGTAGCCATAGGTAGACATAGACATGTACAAAATGAACTCACCATGGCCAAGAGGCAATGAATAGGGTACAGGCTCAACACCTAAGGGGCACATCTTTCATCTTATCATATACATAGAGTAAAATTGATGCCAGGCAATGCTCGTGACCTTTACTTCACCTTGTAATGGCTGTATACTGCTAGCATCAGACAGAGTCAGGCCTGAATGACAACAATTGTAACTGCAGGGCCATCACGGTATGTGTTACACCTGTAAAAGAAAAATAAATGTGCAAGAACATGAATGAATGGCAGATACCTGCATACTGTTAATTATAAATGTACCTAAGTAGAATGTGTGTGAGTTGTCCAACAATGACATCAGTGTGTGACATGACCGACTTCTGTAATATATTATTAGTTTAACAACTAACATGTCTCATGCATCTAAAATACCCAGTATAGAAAAATTAGTCTAAAGTCTCCTTATCCCTACATTTTCACAATTGAAGCAATAAGCATCAATGTGGTATCAATGATTTCAAGGTAAGTATCATAACAGTAAAATGCTGTAATAATTCAGAAAAAAATCCAAATTACATCAACAACACATATCTTAAGCACTCGGGTTTCTACTCTGTGCATTAGACATATACATATGTAACCCTGAATATAAAAGCTAGAAACAAGGTGATGGCACAGTTATCAGCATTTTCACAGTTTCGGTGGTCGGGGTGTGGGCAGGAGGCCAAGGCTGATACCAAAGTAGTGAGTGTGTGTGAGTAAGAAACACAGCCAGGCAGGAATGTAGATAATATCAAAGGGCCACTGAGACAGGCTGACCTGCAACCCTCATTATTGCCTCATGTAGCTGGTATGTGTGGGGATCTGTATGGGCGATCTATGTGAAATATGTGTTTGAGTGTCTGCTTGAAAACAGCCAAGCTCTGTGCTAGCACTACATCCTGGCATGTCCTGGCATGTTGGACAGGGGTGAGCCATGCATGGTAGAGATATCAGTTCAGCGCTGTTGCCCTGACCGTGAGAAATGCCTCTGCTAGGAGATGCAATGGCACATCCATGGCCATAGTCAGCTGTGCTGGTACTACCTGAATGTGAGCAATGGCTGCTGGACCAGCTGTCCTCATGACTATGCTCAGGTCCACAACCCCGTGGCCTACCATGTCTGGGTGTGGATACCTCAACCACTGATGTAGCAGTGGAAGTAGTGTCACTATGGAAGCAGGATTGGGCATAATCACATTGGCTAACATGGGCATGGTCACGGTCACATTGGCTAACACCAGATGATGCAGCCCTACAACCACATGGATGCTGTTCCCCTCCCTGTAGACATACAATCAGAGACACTGTCCGTTCTATTGTGGCATTCATCCAGTCCATTGAATCAGCCACATGGTGCAGGCAGTCACGCATGTCAGATTGTGCCACATCTAGATTCCTAAGTATGTCCTTGGAGGCCTAGTGGAATGTGCCTGTGCCTCCATGATGGCCCTATACATACGTTGAGTGGCACTTAATGACACATCAGCATCAGGTGGGGGGTAGACAACAAGTCTCCTCTGAGCACCCCTATTGACCTTCCTGCATGGTACCTCACCCACACTTTGGCTATGGGCAGAGTCAACCGGCACTGAAACCAAAATAACCACACTACCCTGATAAATTGTGTCACCCTCATCCTGTCCTTTATCTGTGGGCTCAGTGGAATGAGTATGCATACTGACTGTGTCTGAAGAAAATCCAGGAGATATGTGATTCACAACCTCAGAGTCAAAATTTAATTGTATTTTGGATTCAATTTAGCTTCTGCCTTTGAAAACACATTTTTAGAAGCATTTCAGGTTTGTGCTGGTAATACTTATATTTAACAAAGCAATTTTAACTAAGGTTTATGTTTGAAGTATTTTATATAACAAAATATATATACATATCTATTTATTATATCTATTTATTATATATACTTTTGGTTTTAACTTTTAGATTCATTCACCTTTAAGGTACTTGTGTTTTAATGCATTTTGCATGTGTAATTGAATTTGTTCACTCATTGGTTCATTTGAATTAGATTAGTTTATTTAGTCGCCAAAGGAAGAGAGGTTAGGTATCTGATGAAGTTATTGTGACGAAAACGCATGTGGATTAACTTTACAGCGTTATTGTGCTGTTGCTTGTGCTTTGCAACTTCGTTTGCTGTGCTGTGCTGCTGTGATTTAGCTTGCTGTGGATTGTTTTTGTGCTTGTTCATTAAAGCAGTTGTCTGTTTTGCTGAGCTCTGTGTGTGCCTTACTTCAGGTTTACCAGTTTTTAACTTGGGTACTCAGACCACTGGTTTGGTTTATAAATATGGTAATGTCCCCAAGATAGGATATGCCAATGTATGTACACGTCAAAGGCAAGTCAATAGCATAACATTAAGCACGTATGTAGATAGCACAGTATGTGCTGCTGTTTACATTTCCTGTGCGACTATATTATATCATCACACATGACAGCATATATGTGATGGACACACAAGGTTACATATCAATGGAGGTGAATGGTTGTGATATAAACATCGCTGACATGCTCATTGGAGAGGACATTTAGCAAGGAGAGGATATGTGCATACTCTGAAGATCTGAGAAATGACTTGCTTGAATATGACTGACATGTCACCATATTTCTCAACCAATCAGTGACACATAGCAAAAGACTCCTGGACAAATGTAGACAGAAATAGGACAATAATCATGGAATGTTTTCAAATATTATGACCATTAATCTCCAACGTTGACAGTATAAGTGAGTGTAACTTATTAAACATGTTCTGCAGGAACAGACATGTACAATTGTAATGATTGTTAATATTCTATAAGGGAAATTCAACACCCCTCCCCTAAAATTGACCACTTTTTGGAGGGGTTAAGAGGGACATTCTTAATCTTAGAGTTGAAATCAGGGACAATCCTGACCAGTTGAGAGGTTGTGTAATACATAAGCACAATCCCCACCTGCAAGAATCAAACCAATGTCATCAATGTTGTCACTGTGTATTTACTGGGTGTAACACAGAAAAAACATATCACACAAACATCTAGGAGAACACTTTGAAGGGAAGTATGCAATGTAAAATCCTAATGGCTATGCATCCCAAAGAATACTTCTGTATGGCTGACCAGATGTGTGGCATCTCACTGTGCCAGATTTGATACACTTGGCTAAAGCATCCCTGGCTGTCATAGGTACTGGCTATATGAATAAAAACACACTATTATGAGTGGATTCTCTACACACAGCTGGGTATTCCATACATTTGCCACATGTAATAGCAATGGATATTGTATGAAGTATCTGCAACTGATATGTGAATTAAGAAATGATCCATGATAATGACTGGAACAGAAGTATGTGAGACTGATGGCAATGCATCAGCTATGGCTATGAGCACAAATGGTACAGCAGTGCAAAGTTAAGTGTCACTGATCAAGGAAGCTGTCACTGTGACATTGTACACATACCAAACAATACATGGAGCACCCTCTCAACACATGTGCCACACAATCACTGTCCCCCTGACATTCCAGTGAAAATGTTATACTGCCATGAAATCCTGACATGCATCCATATGTGGTCATGCAAACTATCAAGTCGTGATCCTGATGTGATGTAGTGGAACATCTGTCACACAATAACTGTACCTATACTACATTTGGACATCAGGCTGTACATCACATTCATATAAAACTTTGGGTCTGAATCACATGTGACACAGTGGAACTGTTAACACAGTTGTACAACTCTATCTATGTTATGTCATTACATCAGTTGTACATCATATACTTCTAGGTTTATCAGCAGGATGGTGTGGGTGAGGGCCCTGACATCATATATGGGCACATTACAGCTGAGGTGGAAGCAGTTCATGCAGAACAGTTAATGACACAAATGATGAAAGTTACACAGTGCTTCTGGGGAACACCTGTATAATCCTTGTGAACAACAACACAATAGTGCATACTATAAAATCGAAAAAAAGTTGCAAATTAATCTCAACATATCACATATTTGTGTATAGAACTGCATTACAACATGTGGATGAACCTAGGTGTATGTGCCCAGGTAATCAGTATGATGTAATATTGACGTATGTCAGATAACATTTCCAGATGCTAGGTATACACATGCACACCTGTGCCATACTGCATCTCTCACTGTGATAGTTGCATGACAACTGTCTACAATGTTGATATGCTCCACTACAAGAACACATGCCTTAGTAAGGCAACAATATACTTAGCATCATCCTATGTCAACAATTCTCTGGAGGAATATTACTACATCTGTTATGGAAGGAGCATGTAACCAAATGGCAGCAGTGGATATCAATCCAGTTGCTCAAATCACAGCTTGGGATACACTGCTGTAGGGCTGCAGTACATCCACACCTCAGTTTAGCACTTGTAGATGACAATAACATTGACATGTCAATGTTCAGAGGATCATAAGACATTACTAGGCTAATGGCCAAGAATACATAAAATCATAGTTGTTATTATCCCATTGACACCCAAATCACTATATCTGTGTGATGGAAGATAGTAGGGGGTCTGTGCATATGTGTGTAAGTGTTTAATTTAATACAGACTGGCTCTGTCCATATGTGATGTATGCACCACCTAATGAGTGAATTAGCAATCACACATCCAGTGGTCTGGAGATGGCTTGAAGAGGGTCATGGAAGGGCTCCTTTTCATGATGTCTGTATGTATCTTTGAGATGATGACATCCTCAGTGTTCCACAGAAAGAGGCAAAAAGGGGATGTTGGATTCAGAGGACTATGTAAAAGGTTCTCCTAAGTGGGAGTCAAAGGAAAAGAGATTCAAAATACCACACAATGACTGTAATATACCCCCCCCCACACACACACACACCATCTGACTGAGATCAGATTCAAACACCACACCTGTGTAATGCTAGCACCACCTCAGAGGTCTGAGTTTAACACTGCCAGAGTGCACTTTATAGTGGATGACATCATCAGTGTATAGTAAGAGGATATTGAGAGGGCTATATGTAATTGATGTAGAGTCATATAGCAGTATAAAAGTATTTTCTAAATGCTACTTGAGTGAAGTTGGAAAAACCTGGACTCTTGCTCTTCTGACTACACACACACACACACACACACACACACACACACACACACACACACACACACACACACACACACAAAACACACACAACACACACACACACACACACAAGATGACTGCTGTGAGATTAGAACCTCTACCTATCTAATCGCATAAGCTAGTCAACACAGTACTTAATGCAGAACTCTGAATTTAACACTGTCAGAATGCACTTTATAGTAGATGACTCCATCAGTGGATGTTAGGTGTGCTGTATGACATTGCTGTGGAGTCATGTAGTGGTATAAAAGTATCTTCTGAATTCTACTTGAGTGGGTGCAGCAAGACCTGTAGTCTTGCTCTTCTGACTACACACAGATGGGCACATAGACACACACACACACACACACACACACACACACACACACACACACACACACACACACACACACACACACACACACACACACGTTGACTGATGTGAGATTAGAACCCCTACATATCTAATTACACATTCTAAAGAACACAATATTAAATGCTCACACCACCACAGAAGTCTGAGTTTACCAGTGTCACAGTGCACTTTCAATAGGATGACATCATCATAGTGTCACAGGTAATATATATTCTTAAGAGACTTCTTTGCAAAAAACAGGACTTGTGATACAATTGTGTGAGTGCAGTTTGGAAAAGGGAATATAAATACATTCTGGCAACCTAGGTGAAAGAAACTGTCAGGATTGTATATTGCAAAAGTGAGACAGACATGTACCTGTTTTACAGTAAGTTATGTAGTTGACACACACATGCTTGATGTGTACAAGCCTATATCATAACATATAAAATTCATTGGGGTATTGAAGTGTCAGCAATATTTTGGTAAATTTGAGGTATGCTTGGGCAGGCTTAAAATGGCTCTTGGTTCAATAGCCTAGTAACCAGCTATGAACCTATAACTAGAACTGTTTCAGTGGCAGTCAGATACATAGTGATTACATAGAGAATGCTTCTGCAGCACTTTGTTAATGAAGGCCAATTATCCAATAAAGTGGTGTATAGATTCATAGATTGTTACTAGGCTAATGACTCGGGGGGCTTATTACTTCTAGAGTTTTCCTGACAAAATAATGATGTCTTGTATCCAAGTAGGACATTTGGGGCCAGGCATTTATAAGCTACCTCTGTCCATAAGGGATATGGGTGCCAGGACCAGAGTAAATTTCCTATTCCCCATCCACTGGTCTAGGTTGCACTTGAACTGGGTAATAGACAAATTCATCTTCACATGGATGGAAAGCCTGTTCTGTCGGAGGGGCAGTCTCTGGGACACATATTTTGTCTCCAGCATGTTCTGTTTAAATCACAGATCTAAATTCAGGTCCCTAGACCTTGTATTTCTGGTACTATTTGACTTAGAAATATGTAGGATATTCATAAGTGTATAGTTTGCAAATACCTGGTAAGCCAGACATAGATCACCCCTCAGCAATCTGTAGGAGACTGATTAGAGGGAAAGGGCTTTAAGGTGCTCTGCATAAGGCAATTTTGTTACGGCTTTGTAAAGAACCTCTGAGATTGCTGAATTTGCTGCATATGACTGGTCAGGTACATACCAAAGAGAGCATTGTACTCTATGACTGGTCTGATAAGGGCAGAGTACAGTGAGATAATGATCTCTTTGGCCCTAGATGCCATGCCCTTACTTATAAGTTGTGCAACATAAAAGGATTTCCTCACCACTGTGGCCACGTGTTTGTCTATGTTTGTACCCAGATCCCTGACCACTGGGTCGACTGGTAATTAGCCAGGATGATTAACTTTCCAAAGGGTACAGTTATGCATTTCTTAGCATTGAGTTTAAGACCATGGATTTGGCACCATTTGTTAATCAGAGATAGACCTTCTTGAAGAATGCTAGTGTCAGCAGGGGAATTGATGATAACCCCACCAGCTTGCAATCATCTGCAAATGTAGTCAGCAATAAACCTTCAGCATTTGCTTCCATTTCAGAGAAATAGATGCCAAAAAGGTGTGGGTCCAGTACTGAGCCCTGGGGGAAGTCCACTAGTGACTGGCCTCTTGGTGGAGGTGGCGTCACCTATTTTGACCTCTTGGTTCCTATCACTGTGCCGGTTGGCTATCTAGTAGGCAACAAAAGAGTTTATACCTAAATTAGTGAACTTGTCTGTAATGCTTGAGTGGGTACTGTATCAAAAGCCTTGGCCAGGTCGAGGTATGCTGTGTGTACAATCTTACCTTCATCCAATGCTTTGGTGACTCTCTGAAAAAACTTCACTAGATTTAATAGGCATGGCCTTCTTTTTAACAAAGCAGAACTGTGATGGATCCAGCATTTGCAGGTTACCTATGTCTTCATTTATCATGTCCATGATGATTTTTTTCCATGGCCTTACATATGAGGCTGGTAAGACTTATGGGCCTGTAGTTACCCGGATCAGTGTTTGGACCTCATTTGTGAATGATTGGGAATTACTGTAACCATCTCCCAATCCTTGGGTACAAAATCTGATTGAAGGCTCCAGCTGAAAAGTGATTCAAGTGGTCCAGGGAGTCATGCTTCATGCTATTTATTAAAAATCTCAAGATGTTATTGGAGCCCATCGATGCAATGTTTTTAGACTTGGAAAGTGGATTGATGACCAGTTCCCTTGTAATGGTTGGGAGATTGTGGTATGCGGTATTTCCTTTGGACTATGAGGGAGGAGTGTGTGTTTGTGTGTTTGTGTGTGTGTGTGTGTGTGTGTGTGTGTGGGGGGGGTTGAGCTGAACATGTCAGTCAAAAGGTTGGCAATCGCCTCCGGTTAAATGTAGGTGATGCCATTTACAGTACGTTCTGCACATTGTTATATAGTACCGCCAAGGTTATGGACATAGCTGTAGAAAGTTTTGTGGGTGTCCTTTGCTTGGGAAGCTATTTTTTCTTCAAATATATTTGAAATATTAAATAAATCTCTCAGCTGCCTGTTTAGATTGGTCAGGGGCTTTTACTATGTATGGGTTTGTTCCCGCTACGCTTGGCCTAGATTTTTTTTCTTTTGTTGTAACTGACTGATATTGGGATTCCACCAGGGTGGCTTGTCTTTTGAGTTTGCCTTATTCTTAATATGAATGGGCACATCTCACTGTATACAGGTATCAATATGGCTGTACAGAGATTTTGAAAATAGCTAAGCATATGCTATGGTGTTTACTGGGTTTGGGAGTGCTTAGAATTTAGCCAAAGTGTTGCTTAGTAGAGAGAGTTTAAACTTGGAACACTTCCTAAAGGTTTTTGGTTTCACTGGATCCCTGGATTTAATCTTTATTTCAAGTAATACTGCCTTATAGTCAGATCTAATGAGTACAGACATTATACTGGGTACGGAACATCGCACCTTCCCCCATGTTAATGAGTACAAGGTAAAGGATATTTGGACCAGCTGTGCCAGGATGTTGGTATTAACAAAGTTTAGGAATCACTGGGCTTATGCATTAGAAGTGGTAGGGGTAGTTCAGATCCTCCATAAATATCATATTGGGTTGAACGGTGAGGGAATCTAGTACATTGATATAGAAAGTATGGGATTCCTAGGAGATGGGGCGGGGGACCTATTGGTTGCAAAGATATGGTGTGAGAGCCTGTTTATGGTGAGTTGCACATGTATGAGTTCCAGTGGGTCATACACTTTAACTAGTCTGTATCTGAGGTTGGTTTTAATACAGACTGAGACTCCTCCAACCTTAGTTCCCTCCTGGGCAGTAACTGGTCTAAAGGTGTTAAAAGCATTATGACCTTGCATTGCTGGGGTACTGTCAGTGACTTTAAACCATGTATCTGTTACTACACAGATGTCTACACTCTCCAAGGAGAAGAAGACTTGCAGGGAGTGAGTTTCTTGTGAAGACTTCTAACATTGAGCAGTACCACCTTTAGCTATGCCTTCATAGATTCAGTTAAGTCGGTAGATTTATCAGTTTGGCATTGCTTAAAAAGGCACTACGGGGGTGGAAAAGGTCTTTGCTAATATCTGAAAGCCTAGAGTGGATAAGTGAAGACCATCCCTGGCAAAGCAGCGTGGTCTGTCAACCAAGTCCTCCCAGGTCATCAAATATTGTACCCCCTTGGACTGATACCAGAAGCTAAGCCAATTGTTAAAATCAATCATTTTCTGTTGGTAACATGGCATCATCCTTGGAGAAGGTAGCATACTGCTCAGTGCTAGGCTCATACCTGCCTGAAACATATAATCAGTGAGACCAATCATATCTTGCTTCATATAGTCATGGGAAGTATGCCTCAGGTCATTAACACCCACATGGACTATGATAGTCATACTGGTACCTATGGTTCAGTAACCTCAATTCCTGTGTGACTTGACAGATCCTAGCCATGGAAAGGCAGCTAACCATGAGGGAGGTCTGTAATCCTCCATGTTTAGAGAGGATGGCCTGTCTTGAAGAAGGATCCTGTGCTTGGAACTGTAATTCTGAGTGAAGTGCTATAAAATTATTTTGCTTTAACTGATTACCTGAAAAAAGTTTACACCATTTAGTTTTATACCCTAACAAAATTACATTTATTTTGTGAACTGATAGGCTGTACTTCATTTCTGTATACCACCTGTTTACCTGAGACGAGTCTACACCTCTGTTGTTTGTACCTTAATTATATTTATTTTATGAACTGATGCACTGATTCATGGTGGCAGTTACTTCTGTTTCCTCTTCCATGTATATATCATTTGCTTGCAGATAAAAAAAACAATGTTTTTTTTTAACATTTTTCCCAAGTATGTGAATCTTGAGAGATTAGCCTAATGTCTACCCTACCATTTGTACTTTTAAATTTTTCATGGGTAATAAAATCTGCATGAATCTTTCATATTAACTATCAACTGTATTAGTTGATTATTTGTTTCTCAAAGAGCAGCTAGGATTATTTTCCAGTAAAAAGCAGTGCATTTCTAATTATATTTTTCCTTTACTGGGAAGGCTTTTTTATGCTTTATGCAATCAATGCAATCTACTCAGAGAGGTTTTTGGTAGTTAATTACTAAGCAGTCCTTTGTCCATGAGCAAAATTTACTTAGTTTTTGAAAAAGGCATATCAGGAGAAAACGTGTATTAAGGCAGACCCAGTCAAGTTGGAGTGGGGGGGGGGGGGGTTCCCTGTCTCTAAATGCATAACTTGGTATTTTGCTCTAGAGTGTAGACAGTGGGGACAGTGACTAAGAAATATTGTAGTTCAGTAATTTGAAGAACTCCCCATAACTGTAAATAATTGATTCCCTACCACACTCCTTTAGTCACATGGATAAAAAAATGTTCTCTAAGTTAGTCAAGTTCTTATTTCACTGCTGTAATACATGTGTTTTTCATTTTCTTCTGTTTGTTTATTTTTATTGTAGGCTGTGCTGCTGGATGAATACATACCTATTCAGCAGTGATTATTCAGTTCCATTTTAAGAGACTAATGGAATGATTGTATTAGAGATGTACTTGCAGAACTGCATTACTTCTGTCATTAAGGTACTTTGAATAGGCTATTGAAAGCCCAGTGCCTGGTATCGCCACCCCAACAGTATGATGAGTTACTCCTTAGAAACAACTTGTTAGTCTATCATTGTTTAGCTGGATGGAGTGACAGATGCTCAAATTATTTTCTCTTTGCCAAGTTATGTAGATTGCCATATTATTGAGTCTGCAATTACTATAACTGTCTTGAAGATGGGCAGAAAATGATCAAGGCATCCAGTTTAGAGTACAGTTCTTGTGAGATCTGTCATCATTTCTGGTTGACAGGTACAACAAGTGTGCAAGAACTAGGAGGTTTATAGAGTAGTTTGAGGAAAAGTCAGGATGAATCTTTCCAGTCAGTGTAAAGGTTATGCTGTAATCTTAATTCTGAGTTCATATCATTAGTTAGCCATTGCAATGTGCCATCAACTTGGCTCTTGGCAGCATACATACTGAGATGGAACGTAGGTACATTTAACAATAAATGTGCTGGATCCACCAGTGCTAATGTGCACTGCTAAAGCTTCTCTCCATTTAATATCAATGAAATGGACTTTAAAAAGAAGAAATGACAAGTTACCTGCTGGAATAATGTCAGCATTACCTTTTTATTTTGTTTTTGTTGATGAGGTCATATCTGATGAGGTCATAACCTGTGGCAGTCACCTCTTCATAGGTGATGGTTTGTGTGAGGTTTGACCTACCTCTCAGAGTCTGCAATGATCTGTGGAGTGTACACATCTAACCTTTTCTGTTGGAGTGCCATGTCAGTTAAAATGTGCTATTTCCAAAACAACTTTTTGTGGGTCATATTTGTTTAGTGGACATTGTAAATCAGGTGTTGTATATTGGAGGGTAAGAGGTCAGAAAGATGTCTCCATACAGAAGTAACCTGACACTTGAATGTTCAGGTGTCATGTATTACTGCGGCTGCTTTTTCTGCAGGTTTTCCTACATTTCCAGGTTCTGGACAGGGTGGGAGAATTCAGGAGGGTAGGATGACTGATGAGCCAACTCTGGGTGGGGACTGTCTGGGGCTGGGCAAAGTGGGAGACTTCAGGAGGTAGGATGACTGATATGCCATCTCTGGGTGAGGACTGTGTAGGGCTGGACAAACTGGAATAGTCTCCGTTCTCTGAACAGGTATGCCAATGTGGGTTTTAACAATTTAACAATTGTCATAAATGTCATCTGCATCAGTTTCATCGATAAGAGATCAAGGCAAGTATTGCAGTTTTGCACTATGAATGTATGAAATTACAACAAAGCCAAACAAAAAAGACTGAATCAATAAATATTGAGTATTAAAAACATACAAATGTAAACAAAAATTAAATGAATATTAATATATCTGATCACACTACATGTAGATTTAATTTCACAACAAAACTGCCAGTGTTTGCATTGCTAGATCAACTAAAGTAGATTAAGCCAATATGAGATCCAAATAACTTGATATAAAACTACTGTTGATATATGCCATATGCAGCACTATAGTATGTATTCTGCTTTTAGCCCATGAACATCTGAACATTATAACTTTATACTTCGTAAGTGTTTTTTGAATGCCTTATTTCTGTGCAATAAACACACACACTTTTATTCTCACCTCTGTAAGTGTTGTACTGTCAGAAACTTTAATACAAAAATATTAGAACAGATGTGTAGAATTTAACAAATAAGCACTATTATTTGCATTCATTCTTGACCACAAAATCTTGACTTTAGGTTTGTAAGAGAGAATCTCCATGCATTAAAGAACAATGGGAAAGCATAAATAATCTACAGCAGTCAATCAAATAAATGGACTTTTGGAGGTTTGGGGTAATCAAAGTACTCAAAAAATGTATACATACATTGAGACAGAAAAATAAATATAGCTAGGGGAGGGCAAAGGGGACAGCTATCTGGGTTGCAAGATATCAGGGTGCATGAAAACATGATTGTCAGATACTGAATGTTTGGTAGTATTTATTAATGAATGCCAATATCACATTTATAGTCAGGGGTGAAGGGATTTGTATATGATATTTAGCTGTAGCAAACTGAAGTGATTTGTTAACTGAAGTGATTTGTTACAGTTTTCACATGAGAAGGAGCTTTTTTTCTTTCTTTTTTACAAAGATTTTGTTTGTAAAATCCAAAACTTGGAGAGCACCTTATCTTTTTTTTGGTCATCAGCTTGGGGGATCAGAGATATGCACATGGTACCAGAATGCTTAACTACAGTTCTGAACATATGGAGAACTTGAAAACCACATATGTATTAACTGTGTATTAGGAATAAAGACTGCATATTAGATCCTGGAGTTGTAAAGCACTAAACAGAGCTGCTGTTGCACCCTTTATAGGATTATCACTGAACACGAGAACTGGAGCTAGGATAATAGCCACTGAATGTGATTTTGTTTGGGGGGGGGGGGCTGGTGAATGAACACTGAACCTGAATTCAGGAGGTAGAGGAGTGACTCTTGGCAAGAAGCAGTTTCCACAAAATCAAAAAGTGGGGGGATAGCATTAGCTAGGAGCCAGTAGACATGAACTTGAGAGGAGGAATAGGTAAAACTCTAGACAAAAAGTATTGAAGATTAATTTGGAAATTGGAAGGGAATTATGCTACACAGTGAACAGTGAACTTTAATTCAGTAGAAGGGATGACAGACCTTGGATAACAAGTATTAATTATTATTTGGGAGATGGGGAGTGAAATGACAGCATTGCTCTTCATGAATTATGATATAATAGATCACATTTTTCAGATATAGTGTAGAAATGCTGAAGCTTAATTAAGTTAGATGTTGTTGTTTGCCTTTTGGCTTTTCCCGGTAAGGAGTCGCCGCAGCGGAACTCCGGTCTGCTAATGATTGGCAGTAGATTTTTACGAAACACCGAGGAGCCAGCTTGATGCTCAACCTTCAACAAAGGCACGCCCATTTACACATCCATGTCTTTCTAACGCTACCCAACTGCGGGGAGGACAGATTAATAATTCTAGTAGTAATATTCTTGGAAAATTTTCAGAATACTAATTTTATGGGCCTATGTTACAAGCTCAGAAGAGTCATTGCACAGTTCCAGCTTAAAAAGTGATTTTTCTGTAACTCTGCATAATGATATTTCCTTTCAGAAGTCACTTTTTATTTATTTAACAAATGTTAACCGGGAAAGTCTGACTTAGAACGAAGCCAATTTTCAGCAGAGGCCCAGGGAGAAATGCCTTTTTAAGATAGAAATGTATTAGGAAAGTGCTGTTTTTGATGAAATGATGCCCATAGGTGACATTTTTAAAAGTTGGTGTAAGAATGTTAAATTTTGTGTGTTTTTTCTCTTCAGATTTGCTTAGCCATCAAATTGCCCCCAGGTGTTTTATTCACCCATTTACTCCCCCCCATCTTGGCTGGGGGTCTATATTATATGTTTGAAGTCTGAAAATTTTGAACGTTAAATAATCAAATTTAAATATTCAAAGTTTCAAACATCGAACATATAATAAAAAAAAAAAACGGAACTTACCTAAGTAGTGTAGGCAGGGAGCAAGCCCCCCTGCACCCCTCACACCCCCTGCTCTTTAAATATACCAACTCCAAGACCGCAGTATAGTGCGGTAAACCCCCCTGCCTACAGCTGTTATTTTTAGGTTTGGGTTTTTTTAGTATATGTTCGATGTTTGAAACTTTGAACATTTAAATTTGATTATTTAACGTTCAAAGTTTTTAAACTTCAAACATATAATATAGACCCCTTGGCTGGAAGCATTCACTGTCACTCCATGTGGCGGCAGGGGGATCTCTTTGTAGAAGGGAATATTTCATAAGTAGATCTTTGCTCAGACTTGTACAGTATCTTGAGACTTGAGTTTTGGTGATCATCATTTATGGGAGACTTGGGTTTTCCATATAGATCTCAGCATCTTCCTTTTAGCTTACATGGATGGCAAGCTACACCCACCACTGCATATATGTGCACTTCAAGATGCATGTGATAAGAGCTACTATGCAGGTGCTGCATGGCAAAGCCAAGTGAATGTCTGTCATCCATAATGCTGGATGCCACATACCTCTTTCTCCAAAAGACTGTGGCATTTCGGCATACCAGGCTGCTTCCCTCTCCCCAGAATTGATGAATCAGCATCAACATCCTGTTCCCACCTTCCCTAACCAGCTCTTCCACTGACCACATCAGTAGATAATACTGGGTCTTGCGGCTCACAAAGAGGGCCTTTTCCCTCTGTGCCATGAAGTCAGCTTAAAAACGTTGAACTTTAATAATGTTTTGAGGAAATGTTTACTAAACTAAGAGCAGAGCCTTAACACTGTCTCCTAGCAAAATATGAGATGAAACTTTTAGAATACCAATCTCAGGGGCATTTGATGCAAACTCTGAAGCTCATTTATGTACTTTTGTCTTAAATATTAATTTTTCAGCCACTTTGTGAAATGGCAATCTTGAGAGAAATCTGAAATGAGAGTCACAATGCTCATGAGTAGGACATGCATACATGCTTTACTGACATTTTGAATTCAGAATATTAAGGAATAACGTTGTTGTGAATATTTGCTCAGAGTCATGAAGGAAATCAAAGAAAAAGGACTTCAAATTTGTTTGTAAGCAAATAACTACCAAGGAGTGGTGACAGTCTTCAGATCCGTATTACTGTTTCTCATTATGACTGCTAATAAAACCGTCATATTTACTGATGCAGTGGAAAATCAGGACTCACATGCATCTCATTTGCTTGGCTGGCTTGTTTTTATGAAGTATGATTAGTTGCAGACCCTGAGTGTCATCACTGACACACAATCAGTGAGCAGACAATTACATCTGCTGCACATAAACAGTCAGAACAGCTGAGCCATAAACCAAACATGTAACAGGAGAACTGCAGGTTTAGGACAAGGCTTAGCAGGGTACTAAAGTCACTAGCTTCACAGCAGTGCCACATACTGGCAGGCTTAAATATTGCTGCCATAGTTGAGCAAAATCTAAAACAGGAAGATGTTATAAAGTGTACTGCCCGTATTCATGCATGGGTTGCAGCATGGGTCAACTTCATTTCATTGTAACCTCATTTCACTGAATCTCATTTCATTGAAAATTAATTTCATTAAAACTCAGCTACGTAGGCATAATTCACTGAAGCTCACTTCACTGAAAACTCATTTGACTGAAACTCATTTCGCTGAAAGGTATATGCCCTGTTCCCCACTGCAGTGCTATCCTGGAGTTAGTATATATAGTAAGGGGGGTGTGGGGGGCTATTGGGGAGTGTGGGGGTGTAGCCCCCCACCCAGTTTAAACATTGTAAACTATAGACATGGATACTTACAAGTCGAATGAATAACTCTTTCCAGAAGCCAGTATATACCCAAACTATGTGGGGTGGGGGGCTGCCCCCCACACCCTCTTTGCTATATATACTAACTCCAGAGTTGCACTACAGTGGGGAACAGGACATATACCTTTCAGTGAAAAGAGCTTCAGTCAAATGAGTTTTCAGTGAAGTGAGCTTTCAGTGAATTGTTCTTAGGCAGATGAGTTTCAGTGAAATGAGTTTCATTGAAATGAGTTTTCAACTAAATGAGTTTCAGTGAAATGAGTTTTCAATGAAATGAAATAGACCCATTGCGGCATATGTTGGCTTAAATGCAATGATACATTTTGCTTCCACTAGTATTCCTTATGTATATATATGGAACATTTATAAATAAAAGCTTCATAAACTTTGGACTAAATTATGGACCAAATATTTTTTTTTCTGTATTGCTTAGTGATGTCATTGTAGAGATAGCATAGTTAAAGTTCATAGACTTTAATCAGTGTGCCATGAGCATGGATAGTGATGAATCCAATAAAACCTGTGGATATATCTCCATGGTATTCCTGTGCTGATGTATCAAGGAAGAAAGATCACTGATGGTGGTGTAGGGGAAAATATATTTTTATGAAGGCTATAAATGAATGAGTGGGAAATGTTTCATGACATTGTAGGCACTGAGTGCTGAAGTGCAAAATATTTGTGAAAGAACTTCAGCAGTACACTTTGAAATACAAGCAACAGCCTGTAAAGGCTGATTATCTGTGCTTTAGCAAATTAGTAACCTAGCTACATACAGTATATCATATGGAAGCCAAGTAAAGTAGCATTTATAAATAGGCATAGTGGTGCAGTAGTTAACGTTGTGCCTTCACAGCAAGTGGTTCTCTGGTTTGATTCTCAGCTGGGGTGCCTTCTATGTAGAGTCTGCATATCCTCCCTGCATTTGCATGTGTTTCCTCCGGGTTCTCCAGTTTCCTCCCACATTCCAAATATATCCGTCTGGAAGAGTGATTCTCCCTGGGTCTCCGCTGAAAATAAGCTCTGTCCTAGTTGGACTTTCCCAGTTAAGAAATGTTAAATAAATAGGACTGAAAGTGTTGCAACTTTGGATTTTTTTTAGCTATTTCAACACATCTTGAATTGTTTAGCCACAGACACAGGAAAGGAATTTAAAGAAGGTCTGCATGCCAACAAACTCAAAAATCAATGAAACATAATGAAATAGAGGCTCTAGAGATAAAACAATTAGGGAGCTGCAACATGCTTTATTTCTCCTTTTAAACCAGCACATTGACCAATCTTATATATTATTGATGGCACTCTACCACCTAGAAATGTAAAGATACCCACTTCCTGAAAATTTTAAATGGTGGAGGAATGCTACCATCTCTTACAAACAATCTGATATAATTAGCATTGTAAAATTGTGCTTCCTGCAAGGGAAGGGAAACTTGGTATGAAGTGCAGGAGAAAACTTTGCATCCTTGTACAGGAAAGCACTAGGCTGTGTGTATCCTTGTTTACTTATATTTTATTGTATTGTACTATTCTTCACATGCAGTACAAGCTATAGATGGGAGCTGTGACATAAAGAGGGACTGTTATGCTGGCAGAGAGAAGGTGCTATTATTAGCATGTGCACTTACAGGCCAATAGCAGTAGTGAACTCTGAAAGGCTATTAATTATGAGCAAACTAATTCTAGAAAAGATCAATAGCTGTCAGATTATCTTAACTTTTTCACATTTTGAATGTAGTTTACCCAAGAATTGGTGATTAATACTATCACAGCATGTAGGTAAGAAGCACATTCTTATTTGCATTTACCACTTGCAAGGCCTGCCTGTAAAATGTGGTAAAGTATGGGATATGTGTGTGTGTGTGTTTGTGTGTGTGTGTGTGTGTGTGTGTGTGTGTGTGTGTGTGTGTGTGTGTGTGTGTGTGTGTGTGTGTGTGTGTGTGTTTGTGTGTGTGAGTGTGTGAGTGTCTTATGACTGAAGGTAGATAAACAGGGATTGCTCAAGGAGTCACTGTAGACTTCTTCATGCACTTGTTATAGCTCTGGAGAGCACATGTTTTGTGCTAGGTGTTGAATAGTAACATTTGTCATTAACCAGACACATCTTTTCAGACCATAAACCTACAAGAGGGCAACACAAGGGAAGAGGCCAGTTATAGCAGGTTGGTTACAGGGAGAAGGTGTGTTGGTCAGAGAAGAATTCTAGACTTCTTCAATGCCTCCTACATGGCAATGGAGATCAGAAAGCCTAGGTGGATAACTTGTACAGGTTAAGCTGACCTTAGAATGAGCCGACAATCTGAAAACCAGCATACATGTTACCTAGGCTATTATAGCATAGGCACAATGACTTCCTGTAGAAAACTAAGCAGAATCAGTGGTACAGCAGATAGCACACTCAGCTTTGATACAGAAGGCTATGAGTTCTATTCCCCCACCAGGTAGATGGATTGCTGACATTGCTGCACTCCTGAGTATATCATCCTTTAAATGAAACAATAAAGCAAAGACTCATCTACCAGAAGTGGTGGTAGCTCAGGTGGATGTAAAAGACCTCATGGTACCTATCCAAAAGAGTAGCGGTTGCTTAATCATGTTATCACTTTTCCATTATTCTTCAATTATTTACACATTATATTACATTTTTACATCTTAATAAAACACTTTGCATATTAATTTTCATAAATACATTTAACAACCATTTCAGCCTCCACCCTTTCCACTTCCTCAACATCTTTTCTTTTGTTGTACAGCAATTATTTACATATTCTTTTCTATAAACACCAAATAGCAATGAATATAATTGTATCCCATTTTTCAATTTCTTTTTTTCATGACCAACCTTATATTTCCCATACAGCACCATGTCCATATCAATGTTTAAAATGCATTTCAGTCATAAACATCTATGAATAACGTCCAAAAAACTTCATTTTTTTTGCAGTCCAAAAAAATAAAAACAATATTGTGGTGTCTCTTCAGTATTAGAGCTATTATACATTCTTTCATCTGTCATTTTATATTTCATGTTACTTTTCACTGGTAGTTTGATTAATAGTAAAATCATAGAAAATCACTGGCTTCAAAAAAGATTCAAGTCTTTCATGCCTTGTGTATTCTTATTACTTTCATCTACCTACCCCCATCCAGTTTTTCTCCAAGGATTAATATAATAGTTCACTTTCATTATTTGTTTAAACCATTCTTTCCTGGTTTAATTTCTATTTCATTTATATAGATTTTCTATGCCTTTATTTTACTTTCATATTCTTTCTTTTCCAAACCTTTTGTTTCTCTTTTCCTTTTCTTACCCCACTCATCCATGCACCTTTATATTTTTTCAAATAGCACATTTCCTAGTATTTTTTAACACCCAAATCTAATTTATTGATGCTAATAAAAACAATTGGACTTATTAAATTGAAGCCACCCTTTTCTTTTACATGATAAACAATCACTCTTTTGATTGGATTCAACCTTTTTCTCAAAAAACAAACAAAAAAAAAAAAAAATAAAAAAAGCAAAACAAAGATACCCAATAATTCATTTTTCATACAGTTTGGAAACATATATACACCATCCATATATACTAGCTTTCCTGAAATATATGTTTTTAACACATATATATATATATATATATATATATATATATATATATATATATATATATCCTTTTTCATAGGGACAACTGAAACACACACCACCAATTTGTCAACCTTCATACTTTTGTTTAGAACGTCTCAACTTTGTTCTGTTACAGTTTGTTACCTTCCAAACTTAACCCCCAGAACATCAATTTCACTTCTGGTAAAACACATTCCTATCATTTGTACCACATATCCAAACCTCTTACTTTTTCACTTATTTAACTGTAATTTTACTGTACCAAAATATATTTTGTTCAGTAAATTATCTCTTTCATCCAATGTTTGCTCTTGGCTATTAAAACCAAATCATCTGCATAGGTTAACATTAATGATAACTTCATCCCTTCCCCTAATTTCCCATCTACCATCCTCTAACCTTGATCTCCATGTCTGTATGGAAACATTTATTACCATTACAAACAGCCACATGATCACTGGACAACCCTCCTTTATCCCTCTTCCCTGTCTTATCTTATTTCCTACCCATCCTGTCACCATCACAGACACAATAATTTTCATAAATTGCCCTGACTATCCTTATTTTTTCTCTTACCTCATATTCTTTTGTAATGTTCATTTCCCCATGATCAAAACTATCAAATGCCTCAGCCACATCACATACTTTTCCTTTTCCTCTCTTCACTGTATCTACATACTCAACCACTTTAACCATCATTAGTATTTCATTTACTCTTTTCCTTTTAATCCTGTGCACCCTTTCTATAGTTCTTCTTTCATGACACCCATCATTCTTTTCTGAATAATTTTCTTAAATATTTTATAGTGAGTATTTCTCAATGTAATTGGTCCAGATTTTGTATTTCACCCTTTTACCTTTTTTGATATAAAAGTTATAACCCCTTTATAAATCTCTTTTTTTTTGCTTTCGTACTTTCCTCCATCCATCCATCCATCCAGTATTTCCAGATTTTTTTTTCATTATCTGACATTTCTTTATAAAAAATATACCCTAATCCATCTGAACCTAGTGAGGATTCTTCTTTACCTTCCTTCACAGCATCTTCTATTTCCTCTTGATTCATTTTCCGTGTCTTCCTGTTCATCTTTACTTTCCATACCCCCGTATTACATTCTTTTTCTCATACATATGATATGCATACCTTTCAACTATATCAATGATTTCCTCTTGTTTATCTTTGAACTGTCCTTTTAATTCTTCATTGCATTCAATTTCTCTCATTAATATCTCAGTTTCTTACTTTAAAATGGGTAAATAACTTCTTTTCACCCTTTCAAATAATGTTTTTGTTTAAATATCTTTGCAGTTTTATTATATTTGTATATTTTTTTTTCTTTAAGACTTCCTCTGCCCCTTTCTGTACTGTTCTTTCACAAATTTCCTTTTGCTTATTGGGGTCTATATTAGATAAACAAAAGTTTATCTTACCAAACGCTGACATTATCAAAAATCCTGGAACTCAAAACTACAATTGTGGGGGGCTGCGCCTCCCACACCCCCCGCTAAATATGTATTTCAACTCGAAGATCGCACTACAGTGAGTAAAGGGCAAATATTCCCATCTTCACTGTACTGCGATCTCACAATTCCGGTTTCGGGTTCCGGGATTTTCGCTCATGTTAGCGTTCGGTATAATAAAGTTTCGTTTATCTAATACAGACCTGCTTATTGCACATCGTTTTTGATCCATTGCTCTCTTTCTCTAATTTTACGTATAGTTTTAAACTTTTCTTTATACACCATCCACCACTTTGTTAAACTGCCATAAAATGTGTTCATTGTCATATGATCTTTCCAGAATGCCCCTTTCTTATTTAAGACATTGCATTCCTGTAGTTTTTTTCCTGACAGTCTTTTAACCTTTTTCCTTCTTATATTATATTTTCATTTTCTCTTATTATTGCCCGCACAACCCAATTATCTGAAAAGTTTGCTTTTCTAATTCAGTCTTTTATTTCTTTCATTTCATCTGTAAACAATATATAATCAGTCTGTGTTTTAAGTAACTTCCTCTTTAAGTATATTCTCTCCCATTACTACTTTTATCCTGTCATTATTTACAACCTCTCTGTTTTTTACATCTTGTGCTATTGTTCCTTTCTCATTTCTTAAATTATAGTTAAAGTCTGTCACCATCGTAATATACTTATTTAATTCCACATAATTTTGAATTTACTCAAACATTTATTTCTTTCATTTACATTTGTATAGGCAAACACTGCTACTATTCTAAACACTTTCTGCTTATTTCTTACATCACACACTAAACCTCTTCACAAGCACCATGATTATATTTAATATTTTAATCTCTTTATTTTTAGCAATGCTGTAATAAGTGAACAGGTATCACACCTTATAGTCCTCACCACTTTTTTATACATCATTCCAAATTCTACCCCTTTCTTTTTATTTGTACAGCTTATAGCAAGTAAATAAATTATCTCTACATCTACTTTTCACACTACTCAAACACCATCATTTTCCTCAGTTTATCTTTATTCATTAATTAGTGACAGTCAAACCAAAAATGGTTCTCATTTCCACATTTCCTACAATATGTTTTACATTTTTTTCTGGAATGTACAAATTAAATATGATTCATTCTCACAGAAAAAAATGCACTCCACTACATAGCTTCCAATTCTTCTGGTTCTGCTTCAGTCATCGTTTTTTAACAGTATCATCCAGCTCCCCTGATGCCATGATATTCTCATCCAAAGCGTATTTCTCTTCTGAATTACAAATACCGTCTTTTCCTTTTTCAGCTCATTTCCACTCACAGCCTCCATCTTATATTCAGTGATCACCAGTAACAGCCTTCTGTTGCCACATAGTAATCACCTCATAAAGAGTCCCCTGAAGAATAAGGGTCCTTTATTTTAAACATATTTACAGAATTTACATAATAATTCCAATATTTACCATATTTACAACTTTTACAATATTAAATACAGTTTACTATCAAAATGTTGAAATTCATTTGATCTAACATTCATATTATTGACCCATATGGTCGACACATAAATATTAAGTAGTTCATTTGGTCATCAGGAAGTGCATGAAAATTACCTGTCGACATTATGTTGCAAACAGGGCAAGGATTTTCCCTTGTCTGCACTGTTGTGCAATCTCAGAGTTGTAATCTATAAGTAGCAGGGGGTGTGGGGTTGCAGGCAGGTGCAAACCCCCCCCCTGCAAAAACACTAGTGTTAGTTTGCAGGTGTTTTTCGACCATTTAAATGTAGAATTTCTTTCGGTATTTTGAACATTCAGTGTAAATATTGAACTATTCCAATAAAACAAAAAGCAATCCAGAACCATGAGACACAGGTAAACACTTTATTGATGCAAGTAAGAACTTTTGCAAAAGCTGCTGCCTCAGGCAAGAACATATAAACAAGCAAAGTGCATACATTTATACTCAAAAAAACAAGCCTATTAAAATTAATCAATCAATCATTAAAACAATCAAACCATTAAATAACTAAAATGCAATAACTTAATTTATTTTGTTATGCACCTTTTTTAAAACTGGTTTTAAACTATGAGCCTCATTTAACCCTGGTGGATACTGCACTCTAAAACAAAATATCCATTTATTCTCTTCTTTTCCTGTAGTATTTCTAATATCCCCTCCCCTAATATAATGGGATATTACTTATAAAAGTAAAAATTTAAAAGTATGTGTATCGTCATTGTCTTTTATATGATTATATAAGTATTACTTTCCACTATTCTCTTTATCTCGGACATATGGCTGCGTATCCTCTCTTATAACTTCTGGTTGGTTTTGCCTATATAATATGCATTAAATTTACTACACCTAGCCATATAGACAACAGTTCTTGTTTCACAATTACCATAGGCTTGTAGTGTAAAAACCTTACCATGTATTGGGTGTGTAAATGTCTTCTCAGTATATATAAATCTGCAGAAACTACAATTATTATACATATAAGTACCCATTCTAACTGATGTATGCCCATAGACTTTAGCTTGTTCTTTATAACACAACCTATTTTTTAACGTAGTGTTCTTCTTATAACTAAAAATCAGATCTTGTTGATAAATATCTCTTAATTCCGATACCTGTGACAGCATATACCAATGTTTCTTAACAATTTCCTTATTTTTTTATGTATTGCGAGCATAAGTTTAGGTACATCTACAATTATTGATATTTACATTTTCATTTTTATTTTTATGCTTCTTAGTATTTTTGTCACTATCCTTATTCTCTGAATATATAGGTTTCAGGGTTAATTGTCTGGCCTTTAAAACATCCTGTTTAATATCTTGTCAGTTCTTTAATTGATAACTTCTATTTTTGAAGTTATGCACCATTTCTTCAAGTTGTTTATACATATGATCTTCCTATGTATTCAACCTATGCACCCAAGCTATATGATTTTTCACAGTGTTATGAAAAGTAAAAACTAGATGCATGCTGTACCGGGATAAATATGTACATCTTTTTACTTCCTTTTTAAAAAGTGTTGTTTCAATTTGTCCTGTGACCTTTTTTAATGCAATGTCCAAGAAATCAATCCGTCTATGTTGTACATTCTTTTTAAATCTCAAAAAAGATGTAGTAGTGTGTAAATAGGAAATAAAATCATCCAATTTGTGTAGAGGACCATCCCAAATGAGGAACAGATTGTCCACAAACCTTTTGTAGAACACTACATTTTTATAAAACATGTTAGTAGATACTGATAAGACTCATTCATTCTCCCACATATTCGTAACAATGTTGGCATAAGTATTTGCCATGGACATACCCATAACCATGTCATTCACTTGTTTGTACAATCTTTTTTAAACATAAATACATTGTTAGTTAATACTGTTTCTACTAGCTTACATAACAAATCCATATCTGTATTAGCAAAATCTTGTTGACTTAAAATATATTTCTTAAAAAGATTAATACTTTCAATATTGGGAATGGAGGTAAACAATTAGTCTACATATAATGTCACCATGTAGCATGTAATAATTTCATTTCTCCTTGTCCAATCAAAGAGTTGCAGTAAAAATCATTGCTATCATTTATAATTGAAGTTGAGGTATCAAAGACAATTTTCAGCTGGCTTTCATGGAATTTCGAGATAGGCTCTGTAACCCAGCCTCTAGATGACACAATAGGTTGTAGTGGTGGATTTTGTAAAGATTTATAGATTTTAGACATCCTATAAATAATGGGAATAATGAGAGTCTCAGTATGTAAATATTCAAATATGTTCTTAGGAATTTGTCCATGTTGGAATATACAATACATTTCTGAATTTACATGATGAATGATCTTATTAACTACCTCCCTATTTATAAGCAAATAATCATTTGAGCTTAAGCTAGTTAACATGGTGTCCATGTAGTACTCTGTATCCAATACTACCACACCCCCGCCGTTATCAGCAGGTTTGATAAAAATACTGTCATTATTATATAATGACTGAATAGTTTGATATTCTTCTTGTTTTAAATTACAAAACAATTTACTACTTTTTGAGCCATATAGCTCATACAGTTCCTTTTCCACCATTCTTTCAAAAACTGAAACAATGATATTACACATCGGTAAAAAACACTACTTCTGTGGTGTAAGTTAGCTCCATTTTCTGTTGCATGGCTAAAAGGTATTTTCAAATTAAGCTTTCTTACAAATTGTTTAAATCAATCAGTATTTGATAAACATCCAAATTGCTGGCAGGAACAAATGATGGGGAAGAAAGAAGTAATTGCGAACATATTTTTTGGGACTTTAATGAGTTGTCAGACTTTAAAAATTCATTGTGGACTACTCTGTCAGAAATAATGCATCTGGCCATGGGTAACCATCACAAGTTACCTCATTGGTTGGATCTTCTCACAGGACAAGAGGTCTATCATCCATCCAAACTTGTCCACTCTGCAACTGACATTGTGGGTAATAGGGTTTTGATCCCTTTCAGACACATCTTTTCTGAGGACGTGTTAAGTGTTTTACAGGAGGCAAGGAAACCCTCAACCAGAAAATCCTATATGTCCAAATGGAAGAGATTTTTGGTCTAGTGCCATGGTCATAACCAGGGTCATCTTTCTATGGGAGTCTGCTCATTTGTATGAGTTGCTCCAGTCATGCTTGGCCTATTCTTCCATGAAAGGCGCATTTGTCAGCCACTTCTGCTTATCTACCCTTGAATCCTCCTTTGGCCTCTCATTTTGAGATCAAACAATTTCTTAAAGGTGTCCTGCATATTAGGCCTCCAATAAAGTGTATTCTTCCTCCTCCTTGAGACCTTAATTTTGTTTTGGAAAAATTGACTCAGACTCATTTTGAACCTGTAAATTCTGCTTCTTTGCAACATTGTACAGGAAGACTGTTTTGTTGTTGGCTATTCTGATCAGAAGGTTTCTCTGCTCCAGGCTGTTATGGCCTTTCCTCCTTTTTTGGTTATTCACAGGGACAAGGAGTCCCTTTGTACTAAACCCTCTTTTATGCCCAGTGTAGTCAGAGTTGTCCTTAAATCAGTCAGTACAGTTACCTTCCTTTTTCCCTAGTCTCAGTCTGGTAGTGAGAAGTACCTGCAGACCTTGGATTTGCACAGACAGCTCAGGTACTATTTGGACTATCTGTCAGTCTGATCAGCTTTTTGTTTCCTTTCATTCTAGGTCTTTGGGTTTGGCTGTTTCTAAACAAACGATCTCCTCCAGGATATTTGAGACCATTTATTTTTGTTATTCTTTTCATGGCAAATCTCTGTCTGCTTTTGTTAGAGCTCATTCCACTAGGGCTGTTTCCTCTTCTGGTGACTTCTTGAACGGGTTGGACACCCAGTTCCATCCTTGAAGTTGCTATGTGGTTTTCAGTGCATACCTTTACTAAACCTTATAAGCTGGATATGGTTTCTAGAGCCAGAGCAGATTTTGCTGAAACCATTTTATGTGGGTTTTTTTGTGGGTTCTTCACAGCCTTCCACCACCCATTCTGTTCTTCAGATTTTTACTCTCCCTTCTGTACCAGTACTGGAACAGTGATATATAATGACATAGTACAGTTGTGTAAAATCTTACCATAACAGTAGATGTCCTACTATTCATTTTGGCAATATTTGCTCCCTCCCTCCAACCCCCTCTTTTTCTGCATTTTTTTTCTTTCTGGATGCATATGGACTTCTTTGTCCTATGACGCCTGTTCTGTTCTGGGGCAATACAGTTCTAGGTAGTTGCATTTGTAAGTCCCTTTTTTGCCCTATGTTCTCTGTGTGGAGCATAAATGTGACGTACAGCACAAACAAGATCTCTTTTAATCTTATTTATACTGGTCAAGCGATGGACTATCCACGACAATACTTCCCGTTTATACCGAATACTGCACCAGATAAGAGAAGGATATCAACTGTTATGGTTAAGATTTTATACATCTGTACTTTCTGTCACTTTGCTCTGTCGTAACTACCATGCATACCTCTCAACTGTCTAGATTTTCCCTGAATGTCCAGATTTTTGCCTCATATTTTTGGTCTGTTCCGCATAACATTTTGATTTTCTGAGAAATCATTGAAGATTTAAGTTACTAAATAATAAGACACGTTTGAGTTTCAGACTTCATATCCTTCAGAAAATGCACACTAAGAAGTCCTGTTATTCTAGCAACTTTCTAAGTTTATAAGAGCGGTATTTAAAAATTGTCTCTATTTTTGGGCATTGGTTCCTTATTATTTTAGGCTTTGTCCAGATTTTTGTGCTAAGAGGTTGAGAAGTATGCTGTCATGTGATTAAGTTGGAATGGAAACAGTTTAAATGTTACCATGTAGGACTAATCATTGTAAGAGCAGGAATCAAGACACTCAGGTACTGCAGACTGTTGGACTGATGGCAAAAGCTGTACAGTATCATTTCAGTTATTTGTTTTGTATTATAATAACAGTAGATCTAAAAACAGATTCATACAGATGTAAGGTTAAAAGAGAAAGAAGTGTTGAGAACATAATACAATGTAGTAACTCACTAAGATGTAGCATGTACACTAGGAAGTGCATTTGGCTAGTAGCTAGAAATCAGCAAAAATAAAATATGAAGTGAAAGGAAAAGATGAGTGTTAACTAATTTTTAAACTTTGCATCACTCATGCTTCTACAGATGTACAAGCACCTGGCTCACAAAAATAGTGCATTTGTCTAGTAGTATTCAGAGATCAGCGCATAACAAACTAGAAACTGAAAAAGGAACAGAAGAGTGTGTCTGCTAATGTTCCAACCTTCTGTCACACACTTGCTTTCTTGGAATTACTAGCAGGTCAGAAAGTCACTACACCAGGCTAGTATTCAAAATCAGAACACAGTAAAACAGGAAAAAGAGAAATATGGATGTTCTTCGTGTTTCACTGTTGCAGTCATTACAATTGGGTTATCCTGCTTGCAGGCTGCCCTCAGTTGGCCTGAATTCCAAAGTCTTGGTCTGGCATTGGTTGCTGTCGCCTCTTCCCTGATGTCAGAGCGTTAGGGGTATAAAAGATGCAGCCGACGCCATTTTCTTCAGTCTTTCTTTCCGCGCTTTGCCCGAAGCAGAAGCAGTTCGCAAGTGCCGGTCAGCCGACTCCTGAGATTTTTGTGTTCGAATTTCAGATCCGAAGTCCTCATTAAAAGCCAAGTACCCCATTGGGGAAACTTTTTTCTTGCTCCAGACCGATGTCAGAAAAAGTTAATAATTGTATTTCTTGTGGGAAGCAAATACCTCATAGGGACTTTAATTCTTACTCTATTTCTTGCCTAGGCCCTGACCACGACGTTGCTAGTTGTCGGTTTTGTGCTAGATTTAACCAACGCACTATTAAGTGTTGGTACGATTTTGCATTACACTATTTTGGCAAGATTTAATTATACGATGCCGTCGGATAGCCATCCAACTACCGGAATTCATAAGAAACACAGAGAAAAAGAAAAGGACAGGCAACCGAGGTCCAAAACCGACGACGAGGCTTCTTCTAAGCCAGTCGCCGGTTCGCCAGTTCTCAGTGAGGTGCCTTCGCAGCCCCTGATGCCCACTACCTTTAGAGCCGCAGGCCGCTACTGACTCCCATGTGGAATTGACTAGGCCGCTGGAAACTCAAGGTATTGGACTCTCAGAGACTATCCCCTCAGATGGGAATGGAGCCGCTGAGCAGGCATCGGCTTCTGAGGGTGTTTTCAGACCTACTCAGTTATACATTAAAATGACTTCAACTTCAAAGGCAAAGACTAAAGCACCTTTAAAGACAAAGAAACAAGTGCAACAGCCACATGGACAGGCCTCCATGCCCAAAAAACAGATGCTCAAAATGGCTGAAGACTTAATTACTTTGATCAGGGGTTCCCATCCCCCCTCCTGATAAAAGGCCTAGGCAAGAGACAGACTATGAATCTTCAGATCAGGTTTCCATTTCTTCTGATTTCTCTTCTGATCAGGATTACTCACTTCCTCCCTATGAGGATTCTGATGCTGAAGAATCTATCCCTTCAGCCTCTCCTCCTGAGGACTACTCTTCTGGGGAAACCTTGCATACCATGAGGGAATATTTCCACTGGGAGAGCCAAGATTTTTCAGAATCTAAGAAGAGGCTCAGAGATTTCCTTTTACTACCACAACACAGGCCCCTAGCTATTCCACCTGTGTTGGACATTGTGGATGATGTCTTTTCAGAGTCTAGTCTGACCCCTGACTCCTTACCTCCAGCTCCTGTTAAGCCAGACAGATACTACAGGGTTCCTGACTCTCATAAATTCCTTTTCAAAAACTCTACTGCTGACCCAGAAACTATTTCTCAGGGTCCCAAAGAGATCAAGGCTTCCACTGCAAAAAACCCTACCCCCTCTGACAGGGATTCTAGGGCATTTGACAGATGGGGAAAAAAGATTTACACTTCTGCTATCTTGGCTTGAAGGGCCTTAAATTGCCAGCTTCATATGCTCAAATATCAGCAATATATCATGTCGCTGCTTAAACAGAAAATGATGGTAAATTCTGAATGTGCAGAAAACAAGGAAATGCAGGATTTATTGCATGCAGCTGAACAAGTTGGAAAGCATACTTTGCAATGTGGTTTTTGATTCTCTGGAGGCCTCCTGCAGGGCCGCTGTTACGGGTTCTGTCATTAGGAGGCATGCTTGGTTAAAGGAGCAAAATTTGCCTGATCATGCCAAAGCAAAATTATTAGATGCTCCATTACAGCATGACACCTTGTTTGGTGTTAAGCCAGAAGAAGTGTTAAAGAAAATGGAGGACAAAGAAAAATCTATGCAAACGGTTAAGGATTTCTTACAGGTACAGCCTCCAAAATTTAGCAGACACTGGCCTACAAAGAATTGGTCCTTTCCAGTGTCAGACAGGCCACATAGGGGCAGATCCAGACGCCCTAGAGGCAGTTCCCAGCCCCAAGGTTCATACAAGTCTACACAATGGGGTGCTTCTACCTCCAAAAGTGGAGAAGACAAATCACAGCCATACAGGAAACAGTCTCAATGACTTCCTCCCTGCCTGCGCCAAGCACTTATCTTCTGGAAGCACCTTTAAGGGGAAAACTAGCACTTTTTTCTCAAAATTAGCACATCATAACCCAGGACAAATGGGTCCTAGACATAGTGTCACAAGGTTACAGGTTTCACTTCCATACCCTGCCAAGGGCAAACGGTTGGCCAGACCTGCCAAAAAAATCAATGGGCAGAGGCACAAAAACAAATCTCATCCCTCATGGAAATGGGGGCCATTCAACAAGTACCAGAGCAAGAGCAAGGACAAGGATTTTATTCAAGACTGTTCTTGGTACCAAGAAAGGACAAGCCCTGGAGACCAATACTGGACCTATGTTTACTAAACACATTCCTGGATATACCAAAATTCAAAATGTTGACTCTACAGCAGCTTCTGCCCATGCTGGGCAAGAAGGCTTGGCTTGTGACTTTAGATCTAAAAGAGGCATACCTGCATGTCCCAGTCAGAAAAACAGACAGAAGATACCTCAGATTCAAAGCAGGCTCAATGCATTACCAATTCACTGCACTGCCCTTTGGCTTATCTACTGCGCCCAGGGTCTTTACAAAGTGCCTGGCACCAGTAATTGCATTCTGCAGACAAAGAGGAATACAAATATATCCTTACTTGGATGACTCCCTCATTCAAGAAGAGAACAAGGACATTCTACTAAAGCATCTAGCGTTTGTAAAGAGAATTTTAACAAGCCTAGGGTACACAGTCAATGAAAAGAAATCAAAACTAGTACCCTCTCAAGAGATAATATTCCTAGGTGCAAGCTTAAATACAACTGCCCAGATGGCTTATCTCATGCCAGACAAACAAAGGCAACTGACTACTTATTTCAAAAAGTTGGCAACAAAGACCCAGTTATCTGCATGAAAAATTCTGCAGGCTTTGGGCTTCATGGCATCCTGCATTCTACTAATTCAATATGCAAGACTGCATATGAGGAAACTTCAATGGTACCTAAAAAGTGTTTGGACTCAACATTGCCACAGCCTGGAAACAAGGATTACTCTCATTCCCTGCCTGCAACAGGAGTTTCGATGGTGGGCGAAGGCTTGCCACCAGAACAAAGGACAGCCATTCACTTTACCCCCAGCCAGGCAGACATTAACAACGGATGCATCAGACTATGCCTGGGGAGCCCACATGGCAGGAAAATGTATTCAAGGCACATGGTCCGCAAGCCAAATGCATCTACATATCAATCAAAAAGAGATGCTAGCTTTCCAGAATGCTCCGGCAGCTTTCAAGGACCTACTTCATCCAGGATAACTACTGATAAGGACAGACAACACCACGGTCATGTGGTATATAAACAAGCAGGGAGGCACCCATTCTTACCCCCTTTGCAGACTAGCCATGACTTTGTGGGACACAGCATTGACTTACCAAATACATCTGCAGGCACAATTCCTGCCAGGAAAGGCAAATACTCTGGCAGACGAACTAAGCAGAAACCTCATGGATCCCCATGAGTGGAAATTGGATCCACAAGTCTTCAGCATGATAACAAGGAAATGGGGATGCCCGGATATAGATCTATTTGCCTCTCCTCACAACTACCAACTAAAAAGTTTTTGCACAAGGACTTATCACAGACTAGTATGGAAAGTGGATGCCCTATCTTTCAGCTGGAAAAACTTAGCAGTATATGCCTTCCCTCCACTGCCTCTCCTCCCCAAGGTACTCCTAAAGGTCAAACAAGAGAAGCCAAAGATGATACTGATTGCCCCAGACTGGCCACGCCAGTACTGGTATCCAATCCTAAGGAACTTGTCTCAATGCCCGGCTTGGATCTCACCTCAAATTCCTCATCTACTGTTCCAACAAAACAATCGGATCCTGCACAGCCAACTCAAGACCTTAAATCTGGCAGCATGGCGGATAATGTAGTCATACAAAATGCACCTCTCACTAAAGCTGCGATGGATGACATTTTGGAAGCCCAGAAGGCCTAGCACTAGAAAATCTTATGCTGGAAAATGGAAGAGATTCTGTGCTTGGAACCAGACACAAGGAATTGAAACAGCTGTACCAAATATCCCTCAGATTTTGCAATATTTAACTGAGATGCTGGACAAAGGCCTATCTTTCTCATCAATTAAAATTCATGCCTCTGCCACTTCAGCTCATTACAATACAGAGCCACCAATCTTTTCTCATCCCTTGTTAAGGCAGTACCTGAGAGGAGCCAAAAACTTAAGGCCTCCAGGGAGATCACCAATACCTGCATGGGACCTCAACTATGTCTTGGAAAAACTCACCCTGCCTCCTTTTGAGCCAGCCGCTACAGCTGATATAAAGTTTTTATCTTGGAAAACAGCTCTGCTCCTAGCAATAACTTCTGCAAGAAGAGTTTCAGAGCTACAGGCGCTCATGGCTGTGGAACCTTTTATCATTTTATATCCAGACAGGGTTTCTCTGAGGACAAACCCGACATTTATGCCTCAGGTAGTGTCCAGTGTGGCCCTTAACCAAACTATTCATCTGCCAACCTTTTATCCAAATCCACAGAACAAAGTGGGAGAGAATTCTGCATTCTTTGGACATACACAGACAGCTTTGATTCTACTTGGACAGAACCAACGTTTTCAGAAAGACAGAGCAATTACTAGTGGCATATGCTGCAGGATCACAAGGAAAGGCTATCTCCAAACAGACTATTTCAAAGTGGATAGGCCACTGCATTCGTTTCTGCTATTCACAACATGACAAGTCAGTGCCTAAGGGCATTAGGCCTCATTCAACCAGAGCAGCAGTCACTTCAGCAGCCTTCCTCAGGGGAGTACCAAACAAAGACATTTTAGAGGCTGCTACCTGGAGTTCAGTGCACACCTTTACAAAGCACTGTCATTTACCACTCTACTCTAAGTCCATGGCAGGCTTTGCTACTGCAGTTCTGCAGGGCCTCATAGCTGCCCCTGATGCTATTTAGCTCCAACCTGCCAACCATAACTTTGGGATTCAACCCAATTGTAATGACTGCAACAGTGAAACATGAAGAACATAGTACAGTTGTGTACACTTACCATAAATGTAGATGTTTGAGTGTATTCACTGTTGCAGTCCAGGTTACCCACCCGCCATCCCCCTTACTTTTGCTGGAACTTCTCCGTACTTCTCTAATCTATACAACCTATGTGGTGTATTTGCTTGTAGATGAAGATAAAATATACTTTGGTGCATGTATGTTATTTTTAACATATTTTTAGCCTTCACTTTTGGGGGCACCTGACATCTGGGGCAAGAAAAACTGAAGAAAATGGCGTCGGCTGCATCTTTTATACCCCTGACGCTCTGACGTCAGGGAAGAGGCGACAGCAACCGGCGCTGGACCAAGACTTTGGAATTCAGGCCGACTGAGGGCAGCCTGCAAGCAGGATAACCCAATTGTAATGACTGCAACAGTGAATACACTCGAACATCTACATTTATGGTAAGTGTACACAACTGTAATTTTCCACTACCATTTGCCTCGCTCAGATGCTTTCTGTAGGTAGAAGCCACATCATAAAATTGTTGGCCAGAATTCAGTCACCACAGAATAAAATATGAAATGAAAGAAACAAAAAACTCTGTTTACTAATGTTTTAAAAGCCTTGCATTATTGATGTGTTTTGTACAGTAGCAGCAGCAGCAAAGTCATAAAATGCCTGAAAGGCTACTTTTCTCAACGTGTGAAATGCATAGATTAAAGTAATGAATGGCTCACAGGGAAAGCTGTTGTCAGTACAACAGCAATTTGAGATGGAATTTGCCTGACACCTTTGAAACTTCCTGCAGGCACTCTTCCCCCACCCCCCTCAGCCAAAGCTGAGCATGCTCAGAAAGGCAAACCTGAAATGTAAACAAAGGCTGAATCAAAACAAAATTCCTGGAACTGTCCCTTTAAGTACTGTAAAGTTATGTTCATCCAAACGATATTTAGATGAATTAAATATGATAGATACCATTGAATTGCCCTGTTAATGCTTGAGTTTCCTTATATTCTTTGTGGTTGCTGTTGATTCTTCCATATTGTTCCTCTTCCATCCTTGCTGACTGTAGGCCCTCTTGCATTTACATGGTAATAGGAACAGATCTCACTGGAGTAAAAGAAAATCCAGAGTGTCCAGAGCAGTGATAAAATATCTGTTAACAGTAGTCAGTATGTTATTAGAAGTAGAAACAGTGGAATTTGAAACTTCCCCTACAGCTAGATTATGTATTGAGCCATGAGGAGATGTCATTAAGTTAGAATTAACCAGAGATGCAGTAGAAGGTATTGTTGAAGTTTGCATCCCATTTGTAGCATTACCATCTTGCTGGTGTAAAGAAATTGTTCCAACTCTCCCTGCTCGCTTTGGATTGGGCCACGTAAACACATGACCCATTTTGAAATTGTCGATGTCATGTCTAAGTTTCCTCCTCTTTGTTTCAATGAGTTTCTGCTCAAAAAGTGAAATTTTATCCAAGACTTTGCTAAATAATGTGGACTGGATGTTATTTTCTATTGAATTGACCAGGTCTTCATAAAGGTCTGTTACCTCAGTTTTTAAATTAGCCTCAATGGGCTCAGAATATTGATTCATAGGTAGGCACTAGGCTATTGGCCCTTGGGCCTATATAAGCCTAGCCAAAAAGGTACCCTGGCTTTGCCACCCAAGAAAATTATTTTCCTGTGCCCTTGTCGAACAGAGCCACAGAAGTGATCCCCGGGGTGAATTTCCTATCTCCCATCCAATCATCAAGATTTTTCTGGAAGACTGCTAATGAGGAGCTTTGTTAGATATAGATAGGTAGTTTGTTTTGTTCCAGAGTATGGGAAGTCTCTGGGACAGGAATCTATCCCTCCACATGTTCTGTTTATTGTGGTGACAAGGTTTAGGTCCCTAGAGCATGTAGCTCGGAGGGATTGGGATTTCTTTAAGTGAAGCATGTCCAACAGCTCTGGGTTTGACATACCTTTGTATGTTAGGCAGAGATCGCCTCTGAGTAGGCGATATGTGATGGAGTAAAGCTGGAGTTTTTTGAGACAGTCTGCGTAGGGCAACTGTTTGAGGCCAGTAATCCTCTTTGTGAGGTATTTCTGCAGCCTTTCTAGTTATCGTAGATGTCTTGTGAGGTACATACCAAAAGGGGTGTTGTACTCTATAATGAGTCTAATGAGTGATGAGTAGTGGGGAACAATGACCTCTTTTTTCCTGGATGAGAAACCTTTTGTGATGAGGTGTGCCACATATAAGGATTTCCTGACTACTGTGGCGATGTGATTATCAAAGGAGAGACTACTGTCCACCTGTGTCCCAAGGTCTCTTATCACACTTTCGGTGTTGAGTAGACTACTACCTATGTGGTAGCTCATGGGTACAGAGTTTTTAGCAAAAGGGATGACAATGCACATTTTGGCATTGAGCTTGAGGCCATGGCTTTGACACCAGGCAGTGAGGCATTTTTGTAGGATGTCCACATCGTTAGGAGTTTCAGTTATGGCTCCTAGTTTGCAGTCATCTGCGAACTTCATTAGCCAAAGACCTTCTGTGTTAGCCTGTACCTCTGAGAAGTAGATACCAAACAGGAGAGGAGCCAGGCCTGAACCCTGTGGTACTCCACTTGTCACTGGTCTGAAGTCAGATTTGGGGTCTGCTACTTTCACAGTGTGGGTTCTGTCAGTGAGCCAGTTGGCAACCCATCTTGTGACATTTGGATTTATACCTAGTTTAGTTATCTATAATTCCAGAGTGGGGGTGTCATCAGTTTCATATACTGAAAAGAATATGCAAATTAATCTGTTGCCATTGTTTGAGTAATTCAGGATATTTGTCCCGATATCTAGGTATTTTAAGAATGCAAAGCCACACGGAATAGTCTTAGTTTGGATATATGCATTAAAACTAAAATGTTGCTACTGCAACTTTTTTAAGCTTTGCATTTTCAGTTCAAAAAATTGTAGTTTCTCTTTATAGTACTGCACAGATGAATTAGAATTAGATTCCATAACAACTTTGTCTAAATCCAAATCCAACAACAATACATTCGGTTTAATGTCAATTAAATCTTGAATATCGTTTACCGGCTTATGTTATACGTTACTAGTTGAAGGCAAATTACACAAGCAGCTCACGTTGATCCAGTTCTCCGCACAAACAGCAACAAAAGCAACAAAAACAGGATACCTAGGATTACAAGTCCAGATCCACCCCGACCATAAACTAATAAAACAAAAAGTAATCCAGAACCACGAGCCACAGGTAAACACATTTTTGATGCAAGTAAGAACTTTTGCAAAAGCTGCTTCTTCAGGCAAGAACATATCTAGCAACCAAAGTGCATACATTTATACACAAGGAACAAGCTTATTAAAATGAATCAGTCAATAAAATAATCAAACCATTAAATAATTAAAATGCAATAACTTAGACATAGACTTTACCCTGTTCTTTATAACACATTCTATTTTTTAATGTAATGTTCTTCTTATAACTAAAAATCGCACTTTGTTGATAAATATATGAGACCATATGGCTTAGTCATTAAGGTCTTTGCCTCCCATGCACAAGGTACATGGTTCGATGCTGACCTCCAACCAATGCCTGTTTGGAGTTTGCATGGTCTCCCTGTGTCTCCTTGGGGTTTCTCCCATGTCCGAAAAACATGCTGAGTGTTTCCATCTCAAACTCACCAATGAATGGAGCTGTGGGCTTCAGCACAGACTCTACATGGTGCCCTATAGGGGGAAGAGTTGTACAGACCAACTGCTTTGGGCATCTACTGTGGTGCGCAGTATCCTCAAGATAGGAAAACATGGATCACAGACTGTGTGCCATGGCAGGGCTAGCCACTCGATGGTGTAAAATATGGCTCAAGGTGATTCAGTCATGTTGACTTATGTCGCCAAAAATGGGCATGGGCAGTTACCGGTGATAAGTGGGTTGAGGACCCGGCCTACTCTGACCCACACCAGGGTCCCTTGCTAATGGTGGGAGGGGTATATGTGCCCCTATTGGCCAGTGTGTGTGCCAACCATAAAGCCCAGCAGCCCTGGGTAAATAAGTTACTGGCTGGCTGGTATCTAGTTGTCCAGCCTGTGTTACCTGGGATAATTCCGTTGAGTGAAAGCTGGATGTAAAACCAACCAACCTGCCAAACATGAACTGAGAATTGCTATGCTTAATGTAGGTTCACTGACAGGACACATCTTGGGAGTGGATGACATGATGATATGGAGGAGGCTGGACATCCTATGTATCCAAGAGATGAGATGGAAGGGCAGTGCAGCAAAGCCACTTGGCTTGGGGTACAGAGTGTGCTACTCAGGCGGAAGGCAGGCTAGAAATGGTGTAGGAATTGTGGTGAGAGAGAGGCTTCAGAAGGCAATAAGGGATATCATCAAAATTAATGACAGACTCATGGCAGTCGGACTCCAGTGTAATGATAGCGCAGTATTCATAATCTCAGCCTATGCCCCACAGCAGGGTTGTGATAGTGAGGAAAAGAGTGCATTCAGATGGCAGTTGCAGGACCTACTAGATAAAGCAGGACAACATGAATTGGTGTTGATAATGGGTGATTTGAATGCACATACCGGGACAGACAGAACAGGATATGAGGACTGCCTGGGTTTACATGGATGGGACAACAGGAATAAAGAAGGAGAAGCCATTCTAGACTTCTGTCTGGCAAATGGCTTGATAGTAGCCAACACATGGTTCAGAAAGAGAGACAGTCGCAAGATTGCATACAAAAGTAGTCAACATGCAACACAGGTAGACTTCCTCCTAGTAAAGAAAAGGCACTGGGGTAGAATACATGATTGCAAATTCATCCCCAGTAAATCAGTCGGCCCACAGCATAAACCACTAGTTGCCACAATCAGCCACAAGCAGTGGTCAGAGAAGGCTCTAAGATCAACAGAGGCCAGGCTGAAGACCTGGAAGGTGACTGGAGAAAAAGTGCAATAGTTCAAGGAATTACTCAGGACTCTAGCACCCCAAGAAGAGGAGGAAATAGGTGGAGTTGAAGAAGAATGGCAGCGCCTAAAAACAGCATGTGTTAGGACTACAAGAAAGACATGTGGCTGAGCCAGGTATGGAAATAAGGTACATAAGGAAAGCTGGTGGTGGAATGCAGAAGTCCAGGAAGTCATCAAAAGAAAGAAGGAGTGCAGGACAGAAGTGGGATATAGAAAAGACTGACCAGGCTAGGAAGGACTACTGGTTGGCTAACAAAGAAGCTAAGAAAGAAGTTGCAATAGCAAAGAATAGGGCATCGGTGGCACTGTACCAGCTTCTGGAAAGTGACTCAGTAAGGGGCACAAGGAAACTATATCAGGTTGCAAGACAAAGACAGAAAGATAAAGAAGATAGTCAGACATCCTTCATAAGGGATGCCAGCAACAATCTGCTCACCAGTCCAGAGGACATTAAAGGCAGATGGAAGGAGTATTTTCTGCAGCTTCTGAATGAAGAAAACCCCACAGAAGCTGTACTGCCCCAGAAACAGCCTACAATGAGAGAAGAAGAGGAGCCCAACCTACAAGAAGTAAGAACAGCACTAAGAAAGATGAAGTCAGGGAAAGCAGCAGGCTCAGATGAGGTCACAGCAGATATGATAAAGATGCTGGGTGAGATGGGGAGAAATGGCTCCTGAGGGTACTAATAGCAGTGTAAAGAGAAAGGCATATCCCAGATGACTGGAGAATAAGCATACTCATGCCAGTGTACAAGAACAAAGGGGACATCAACAACTGTGGGCAATACAGAGGCATCAAACTCCTATCACATTGCATGAAAGTTCTGGAAAAGGTGATTTTTGAAACGGATATGCAGAGTAGTAGTAGAATGTTAGATGGGGGATGAGCAGTTTGGATTCAAATCAGGATGCAGCACAATTGACCTGATGTTTGCATTGAGACAGATACTTGAGAAGAAGCTAGAGATGAGGAGAGAGTCCAACTGGGCATTCCTAGACTTGGAGAAAGCATATGACAAGGTCCCAAGAAAGCTGATCTGGGCAGTACTGCAGTGGTTTGAAGTCCCAGAAACATTGGTAGAATTAGTGCAGGCTATGTACAAGGACCCAATGACTCAAGTATGAACAGTGTTTGGCCTCACAGAGGGCTTCCCAGTGGAAGTGGGTGTACACTAGGGTTCAGGTATGAGCCCACTGCTGTTCATACTGGTTGGTGATGGACTACATTAGCAAACAGCTTGGCGGGATGGATCAACAAACCTGCTGCATACAGATGATGTGGCAGTACAGGCAGACTCTGAGCTAGAACTTCACCAAAGGATAGAAGAATGGAATGCAAATCTGAAGGCACATGGGATGAAACTAAGCAAAGATAAGATGGCAGTAATGGCAGCAAATTGGCAAAATCAGAAGAATCTGAGAATAGAGATAGAAGGGAAGATAGTGTAGCAGGTAAACAGCTTCAAGTATCTGGGAGGGGTCGTTGAGGAGAAGGGTAGTCTGAATAAAGAGGTCAAAGCTAGACTCAGAGGGGCTGCAGCCAACTGGTATAGAGTATCAGGTGTAGTCTATGACAGAAAAATGCCAAAGAAGCTGAAAAGTAAGGTGTTCAAGACAGTGGTGCAACCATTACTACTGTATGGTATAGAAATCTGAAAAGTAAAGGCAGAACAGATGAGGCAGATGGAAATGAAGTGCCTGAGAAAGGTGATAGGATGCACACTGTGGGACAGATGAAGAAATGAGGACATAAGAGCAGAAGCCAAAGTAGCTTCATTTGCAGAAAAGATTGAAGAAAACAGATTATGGTGGTTTGGGCACATGTGTAGAAAAGCAGAAGACAATCTGGTGAGGAAGATTTGGGACAGACAGGAAGACGGTAAGAGGAAGCAAGGACATCCAGCAAAGAGGTGGATGGATTGTGCAAAAGAAGATCTGCGACAGTCAGGCATGAATGTTGAAGAAGGCAGGAGTGTGGCACTGAATCGAGAAGTGGTGACATTTAACACAATAACCCAACCCCATGTAGAAAAAATGGGAAAAAAGTGGACTGATGATGATGATGTTGATAAACATCTCTCAACTCTCGAGTATAATGTATGCACTTTGTTTGTTTCATATGTTCTCCTCTGCTATATGTCCATTTATTAACTTTACAAATATTTAGTTTACAATACTTAAGTACATCCAATAGTTTGTTCATGTCACTATCTTTTTTATTCTTTTTCCTCAGATTATAGTTAAAATTTCCTACAATTATGATGCCCATATTTATAGCCACATGGTCCAATATTTGAATAAACAGATTTGCTTATTTACTTGTTACTTAAGCACAAAGTGCAGTAATTCAATATACCTATTCCTACCATCTAATATCTAAAACTGTAATCCTTCCCATTATAAGCAGCGTCACATCTAATATCTTAACCAAATTCTTACATTGAATCCCTATACCAGAACATATTTCTTTACCTAAATTGCATACAGTATTACATCCCCACAACAATTCAGTTTTTAACCTTTCTTCCTTAGTCAAAAATCTTATATCTTACAAAACTATAATATCAGTATCAATTCTTTGCACCATTCTAGAATGTTAATTCTCCTAACCAAAATTTTCATACTATTTACATTAATGGCTACTATTCTACATCCATCTTCTCTTTTTTGTCTTACTATCTTAATTTATTAATTAACAAGCATTCATCCCTTCCCCTTTTCTCTTTTTTAATTTCTATAACATTTATTTTCATTAGTTTTAATCATTTACATATCAAATTCTATTTTCTTTTACCAATGTCCAATTTACATCTTTTTCATCACTTATTTCTGAACCTTCTTCCTTATCTTTTTTTTCTGTAAATTTGCCATTATTTAGTTCTAAATTTTCCCTTCTCCTTTTCTGTTGCTTCTTCCTTTTCTTCATGTACTAAATTTTGTATATCATGAGAACTATTTCCTTTTCATTCTCAATGTTACTTCTTTCATAGCCCATCCATAAATGCCACACATTATTACATTTATAGCATTTTAGCACACATTTATAGCATAACTTCTCCATAAATATAACATTTACTTTGTCACAGTTGTCAATTAAATGATCAGACTTACCACAATAAAAACAGGTGTCAGTCTGTCCCTAATATTTAACAACCCCCTTTTCCCCTTCAACATTTGCATTTTCCATTTTAAAACAACATTACAGTCCATAGTCCTCTCTTGTTATATACTTTAGTAATGTCCAACACATTATTCCACATTTTACTTAACTGTTCATTTAAAGTCTCTTTTTCAACAGCTATTCTGCATTGAATATGTAGTTTATGTTTAGCACCTCTGATGAAAGCTTTAAAAATACACAATAACAGCTTTTTTCCATATTCCCCTAAACAGTTTTCCATCATGTCTATTCTTGAAAATAATGTGAAAAAAGTCTCTTTACATACACGAATAAATGCTCTTACAATTCACTTTTGTGCCCAAAGATAAAATTATATTGTACCATATCTCATACTTTTCTATTGCCTTATCTTCTTTACTATAAATCGTCACCATTTATTTATTTTTCTGCTTGACTTTCAAATTATTTTCTCCCTTTTTTCAGCTTTCGACTTCACAGTACCCATGCACATTTTCTTTGTAATTGTCTCTATCCATTTTATCTTCTGTACTTCTTTGTATTGTATTTTATCCATAATATCACCTCATGATAATTCTTTCCCACTTTCCGGCTTGCTTGCTGAAAGCAAATCTCTTAATAAATCATCTTGCAACCCTCCTGACTGGAAGGCTGTAATAATACATCCTTCTTTAGTTTCTTTATCTTTCCTGAAGAGTTGCATCTGAAAAAAATCCTTCTAATCTCTAAAAGACTTAACCGTTTTTCCTCTCGCTGTATCATTTGCCATTTCAATGTTATTCAACTCTGAGGATTGAAATGCCTTCCTCTGCTAACTCTGATTCTCTTAAATTCTCTGAAGGCTTGACTACCTTCTCCATTATTGTAGACTCACCACTGCTAAAAAACTCCAGGTTCTGAAGGTTTAAATGCATTCTGTTTTGATCTTCTCTCCTCCAGTAAATTCATATGATCATAAGAGTAGAGGAAATTTCCTGACACCCTGGACAAATTTGCCCTAGTAATATAAATATTACCTTGCATCTCCCCTCAAAAGAGACTACTAGCATAGCAGGACTAACCTGGTCAACAAAGCCTGTTTGACTTGCTGTTCTCTGCTCACTGTTGATCATCTCTGTATGCATTTGTTTTTGAAGTTATTCATTTAAGGTTTGGTCGCTTCTATTTTGTTATTTTTTTTTTCTTATTTTGCATTTTGTTTTATTTTAAGTATTTTGTTCTTTTGGAGTTGTAAGAGGTCTTAGCTAGGGTCAGTTAGAAAAGTTACAAAAGAATTCCTTTGCAGACAGTGAATAACATCCAGCTATTTAGTGGGAGGAGCTGAAAAATAGCATTCCTCATTTAACTAGAAATACTTAGGTAATCTTTATTTAGCTGTAGTGCTTGTTTGACTTGCTGTTTTCTGCCTGACTATTGCTGATCTCTGTCTGCATTGGATTTTGAAGTGAAGTTATTCATGTAAAATTTGCTTACTTCAATTTTCTTATCTTTTTCATATATTGCATTTTGTTATATTTTAAGTTATTTTGGAATTTTAAGAGGTCTCTGCTAGGGTCAGTGAGAAAAGTTACAAAATAATTACTTTGCATACAGTGAATAACATTCAGCTAGTTAGTGGGTGGAGTTCAGAAATAGCATTCCCCATTTAACTAGAAATATTTAGAGTCACCTTTATTTAGCTGTAGTGCTTGTTTGGCTTACTGTTATCTTCCCACCCCTTAGTCTCTTAAACTTGAGTTATCTTCTGCTTCCTTCCTTCAAACTTACTTAACAAAACTGCACTTTATTCAGCTGCTTTTACTGTATCTGTGCTTCTTCTTACTTTATTACTTTATTTGTCTTTGTACTGTATGATCTTAAAGTGTTCCATTTTATCACTACCTGTTAGTAGCTTGTGTGATGAAGGGAGATACTGCCAGCACCACTATCTGGAATTTTGTAAATAATTATATGCCATTTGTGAATATCTAAATGATTTATATAAGATGCTTGTGTTACAACTGTATGAGAACTGTATATCATGTGTATATCAAGCTGGTTTGTACAGACATGCGTGTTGAAAAGGTATTTTATAAAGTGTTTGTGTTTGAAATGCATCCACAGTGTGGTCTACTGCAGACAACAGAAATGTACATACACTATTGTAACTGAATGCATATATTTTAACAGTGGAAACTGGAATACAGGAGGTTAACTTCAGAAAAATAACTGAAATTAAATTACTTTATATCTAGGCCATAAAGGATGGTATATTTCAGTTTTCAATGCAGCAAGAGGCACAATGTCTGTACTAGGGAGCTTTCTGTATTGTCTTTAGGGTGAAATAATTACTATTTTTGAAATGTGAAGGAATGCAATTGTTTTATGACTTCCAGCATCTGCTAAATATCTGAGACCTATGTATTTTTACAGGTAGCTGCTAAATGCTACCAGCTGCCATCAAAGGTTGTTTTAGGCCCGGGGACTAGAAGTCAGATGATAAGAAATTGTCATTCTGCAAGCTAGCCCAGCAGTAATGTTTGAGATATTAATCTGAGAAGTCTCTTAGTGAGACAGAGCATTCTGTATTCTGTCTTGGACTTGACAACAACTAGAAGATCCATTTGCCATACCTGCCTTGCTCTATTAGTAAGTTCATAGATTATAGTATAATTCTCTTAGATTCAGTCAGGCATATAGTGAAGCTTAGTTTAGATATTTTTATTTATTTATTTAAGACTGTCCTGCAATGTTGTTTTAAATATTTCCTGTGGTTTTAAACTCTGATGTCACTGTGAATATATATTTAGTATTGTCTTGTCTTTTATTATTTATTATTAAATATATTTAAATCCTGCATTGTGGCTTATCTCTGTAGAGATATTTAAGTTTTGAGAGTACTTGCATGTTTATTTGGTGACACTATGTGGGCCACTCCTAATAGCCTTGCTCTTGGTCAAATTACCATTTTGTATTGCTATTAATATTACACAGTAAAATTGGACACCCTTTGTTAATGGCCTTAAAGTAGTTGATAAGTTGCTCTAGTGGCCGTGATAACTACCTTATAGCTTGGGCAGAAGGGGGCATAGCTATTAAACCTGTGTCAGCCTTTCCCAGGTGTGTGTGTGTGTGTGTGTGTGTGTGTGTGTGTGTGTGTGTGTGTGTGTGTGTATGTGTGTGTGTGTCTGTGTGTGTAAAACAAATCTCCAAGAGTGTGTGTGGCAGCTACGTGGGCAGGGACACGAAGCACTGGTTGGACAGAGAGAGAGAGTGTTGGAAGACTTGACTTGGAACCCTGCCTAAGGAATCAACTCTATAGCCTATGTGCCAGTGGGGGGTCATATTAGGGATCTGGAGAAAGAGGGAGAAACCAGCCCTAGACTGACTGTGGTCTCTGTGTGCTCTTATGAGAAATTACACTTGATGCAAAGAGCTGCATCTGGAAATACTGTGTGTGTACCTGTCACCCTTCCAGTGTACATCTCTCACTGGTGCCAGTGGTGAGAATTGAGGCTCCTTGATTACTAGTCTAGTGGTAAGTAATCTGGAAACACTGGACCCACCATAGCTTGGCTTTGTTAAAGGAAGGTCATGGCTATAAAATTGGGTGGTCTTTTCTGAGAGGGTCACCAAAGGAGTGGAAGAAGGTAATACTATCTACACAGCTTACCTCGACCTGATCAAGGCTTTTGATATAATACCCCACTCAGTCATTATAGACAAGCTCAAAAATTTAGGCATAAACCCCTTTATCACCTGCTGGATAGCCAACTGGCTCACTGATAGGACCCAAGAGGTCAAAATAGGTGAGGACACCTCTACCAAGAGGCCAGTCACTAGCAGATCTGTTTCTCTGAAGTGGAAGAAAATGTAGAAGGATTATGGCTGACTAAGTTTGCAGATGATTGCAAGCTGTGGGTTGTCATCAACTCCCCTGAAGACACTAGCATTCTTCAAGAAGGTCTGTATCTGACTAATGATGCCAAAGCCATGGTCTTAAGCTCATTGCTAAAAAATGCACAATTGTACGCTTTGGGAAATCAACCATCCCAGCTAATTATAATCTTGATAATGTACCCGTAAGAATCAACCCAGTGGTCAGGGATCTAGGTACACATGTAGATAGTAACCTTAGCTTCAACCACCATGTGGCCACAGTGGTGTGGAAATCATTTTATGTTGCACAACTTATAAGTAAGGGCATGACATCTAGGTCCAACCAGGTCATTATCCCACTGTCCTATGCCCTTATCAGATCAGTCATAAAGTACAATGCTCCCTTTGGTATGTACCTGACCAGGCATTTGCAGCAACTAGAATGACCTCAAAGTTTCCTTACAAAAAGAATACAAGGTGCAACAAACCTGCCTTATGCAGAGCACATTAAAGCCCTTTCCCCCTACTCAGTCTCCTCTAGATTTCTGAGGAGTGATCTATGCCTGGCTTATGAGACATCCATAAACCCAACACTTATGACTCCCCTACATATTCATAAGTCAAAGATTACCAGAAATACAAGGTCTAGGGCCATGAATTTTGTGTGTAAACAGAACATGCTGGAGAGACAGATATGTGTCCCAGAGACTGCCCCTCTTATGAAACAGGCTTCCTATCCATTTGAAGCTAAGTTCATCTATTACTCAGTTTAAGCACAATCTAGACAAGTGGATGGGAATTGGAAATTTACACTGGTCCTGGCACCAATGTCTGGTATGGACAGAGGTAGCTTATAAATTCCTTGCCTTCAATGTCCTATTTGGATACTGGACATCACTATTCTTTTGGGAAAACATGACTAGGCTTAGAAAGGCTCCCCTGGGTCATTAGCCTAGTGACAGTGTATGAATCTATGAATAAATAAACAGTGGTACGTCTTATGTATAATACTTGCTTTATGTGCCTGTGCTATATTAATAAGCTTCAAATGAGTCATAGCTTCATGCATTCCAAGCTATTGTACCTTAAGCGGCATCAAGCCAGCAAATCGATGATATGGCAGATTTCATGAAATATTTGCCCACTTTATGCAGCATTAAAAACTGCACTTGATAGACCAGCTTAGAAATTGGTCAGGAGGTTAGATACTGATGAGGTGCATGTGTAGTAGGAGTGAGAAATCCACTGTAACAGACATTGTAGAAACAGCATACAAAACTTTGTAATCTGGACTGAGCTATGACTTCTACTATAAATAATCAACATAGAGATCAATACACAGTGATAATGCAGTGAATGGACAATATGGGAATGCACAAATATCCAATATAAACATCTTGTTAACACATACAGTATCAGTTCTTGCATTATTGTGCAACAAAAATGTGTACTTTTAGCTTAGAAGTTTTGCTCTGGTGCCACAATGATACATTGGTTTTATACAAACAGTGCAGTGAGCTAGGATATGGGGAAGAAATAAGAAGAGGCAACTATAGTGACTACATAGAGGGTTTAACTTAGATGCAGGAATCTCTATATAGATGAGGGCTAAAGACGTAAAATATCTTAAAAGCTAACTATGATGATTACAAGACTCTTGTCTGTAGAGGGAAGGAGGGCATTATTGCTGAAAGCTGAATGAGTATCTAAGAAGATGGTAGTCTTGCCAGATGGGAAAAATTAGCTACCCTTGGTATAACTCCCAGTAGCACCATATTAACTATGATCTCAGTGAGTATAAGCAGCAAAAACACAGAATGGAAAGTCATTGAACCATACAAATGGCAAAATGTACAGCTTCTTGAAGATCAGTTTGGTTGGAAGAAGTATGCAGAAGTATGAAGAGAATGTGTATCTCTAAATAAAGAGGAGGCAAAAAAGTAGAGTAGTGAGACGAATCATACAGGGTGTTCAAGACACTTTGCTTAGCACAGACCAGGGACTATGTACTGATGGAGTGTCCCGTGTGTTGTCCAAAATATAACAGGGTTTGCATTTGGGTGCTACTGGAGGCAGACCCTCTGAATATTGTGAAGAATGTCAAAGGTTGGTTCATTAAAATACATGGGTCTGCATCCTCATCACTTCTGGAAGCTACCTAAGTGCTGTCTTTATGCACTCCAAGTACTGAGAGAAAGTGTCAGATGGCTTGTTTAAAATTTGACAGGGTCCATAAACTACTTTAATAATGATCCATTCATTTTACGTGTTACTTATTTGATAATACCACCACCATATAGAAGATATCCATTCATTTTACGTGTTACTTATTTGATAATACCACCACCATATAGAAGATTAGGCACATCTCTTTCTGATGTTATAATGCATTTATTATATTAGCTTACCAAGGTGAACATAGATTTTTCTTTTTTTTTTTTTTTTTTTTTTTGCATAGTAAACCATGTCTTCATAAGGCCACTACATTTCCTAAATTGGAAAAAAAGGACAGGAACACATGAAAAGCATACCTACTTTCAAAGATTTGAAAGTGGCAGTGTTCACTGACATGCCTTTTCTCTCCAGACAAAAAGGAGCATGGATAGAAATATGGAGTATTGCCCCAAGTTGTAAAAGCACTGCATTTTGGCCAGCAATTGAAACCTGTTCTTCTGTATCACTGTGCATTAGGTATTTCTGCCAAATTAAACTTCTAGATAATTTAGTTTAATGTAATAAATAATTCTGTTCTCAATTTTTGGAAAACATCCATTATAATGCTAAGACTGATTGAACAGGACAGTGAGTTCATTATATACCTTATTCACAGTTACACATTCCTCTATATGAACCCTTTATATGTAGAATATGAAGCAAAGAGCAAAACAAAACAAACACCTGGAAAGAGTTTCTGTATTCTGTGTTATATTGAAAGAGGGTGAAAACATAGCTACAAAGACAACAGTAAATCCAAACTACGTATATTTTTGAAGTAGTTAAAAGATTATAAATTTCAATGCTAAGAATTCATTTTCAGTTGAAAGATGTTATCATGCTCACACATATGCATGAGCGTGTGCACCCATGCACACGTGCATGCAGTACAAATGTACACACATAAGTGAGTAATGGCACCATAATAAGAGAATGCCATTTATTACCAACTGCATGTGAGCAGTTACCTTTGTTATGCAGACCCCTTATCAGGCAGGTGATATAATTATTGCAAACATTTTGCAAAAACTTAATATTTGTAATAACACTTTCAGAGAGAGAATATCTGCTTTTAGGCATTTGTCATTCCTAAGTGAAATAATCTCTGAGATGGACAGTGTTAAGCATGCCTGTTTTACTGTCATTATTGCACAGTCCCCCCCCTCCCCCCCGCACACATTGTTAAATATTGTTGCATGCTTACCTCCTCCTTGTATAATTTTTGCTTTAGGTTTTGCTTCTCCTAATTTACCATATGTTATAGAGGATACAAAAACTGTCCCAAGGAGGTTTTCACCATGTATTTGACTCTCTTCTGATCACCAGTGTTGATGTTTATGGTACTGTTGTTCTTCATCATGGCAAGCTGTATGAGATTATAAAATAGTGAGATTTTATTGATTAATGAAATATGCTAACAGTGTTGTACTTGTAGTGCATGATTTAAAATGTTTTCCTGCATATGTGCTTTAGTTTGACTGCCAACATACAAGACAATCCTTGAAAAGAAGCATCTATGGTTGCAACATCTAAATCAGGGATATATATATATATATATATATATATATATATATATGTGTGTGTATACATATATATATATATATATATATATATATATATATATGTATATATGCTGAAGTTAGACCCATCATAAAATTGTTTTTATTATTTGATGGTTAAAAGTAATTAACAGTAGCTTCCTTGCTAAATGCAGATTCAGTGAGTGGTTATTTATATTTGGCTTTTTATATAGTTAGCAGAGAAGATTATGTTGTTTACCATCTGGTGCTTTACATAACTGATTAAGTTCTGGATTAATAAACAGTTGTGTTTCAAGCATTCATTAGTTTAGTTTGAAAAGGTGGAAGCTCCATCTGTTTGAGTGCTAATATTTATATAATTCTGATATTTCTGTTGGGCTGCAGATAAGATTTCTGTAGTAAACAGTTTAATTGTGTATATTCAGTAAGGTCACCTTGACTTCTATTATTCACGTAGCACTTTCTTTCTCATTATTGGTATTCCTGTGACTAAAAATTGGAGTCATTTACAGCGGTATTTGTAGTTCAGCATCCTTCCTCCCCTTTAATGAAATGGTTGTTGGTGAATGATCTCTTTGCCTTAAATAGCTAAGATGAAATATTCACTGTATTTTTAAATACATCTTTTTGGCTGTAGAAGCTAACATTGTTTCAGAAGATAAGTTAGATAATGTGTTTGTGTGTGTGCCTATATAAAGATCATGCCACTTATTTAGATGCACCAGTTTTGATTCCATTATTAACGGACTTGGAACATCAAAATTCACGTATACCAAGTATAATGGTCTGTACTGCAATTTTTTGCAGTGATTCTAATTCAGGTAGTCTCTTATGAATTTTGAGGAACTCTGTGTTAGTGAGGCAGACTGTTTTTGAGTTTTATGTTTAAACTCCTGGCCCAGTTTATCTACATTGCCTTTAGCAGCGGAATTTGCAGCAGAAGAAAATACAGTATTGCAAGTTGTGCTTACCATAACAGTAGGTTTTTGAATTCCTCACTGCTACAGTAGCCTAAAGCAGTTTGGGTTATATCACACACCTAACTCAAAAAACTATGTTGGGTGTTTTACTAACACTTGCAGAGCATTGTGGTTAATTAGTTAATTGGTGTTTGTTTGATGATTATAAATACTTGACTTAACTTATTTGAATTTTGTCTGAAGAAGGAGAGACATTGTTCCCTCCAAAAGCACTAATAAACTTGTGTTTAAGTCAACAAATTTCCTTGTCACTGCTCTTCTACAACCTCACTTTTTTTGTTTTTATATCACATACCTCTCAACTGTGCAGATTTTCACAGAATGTCCAGATTTGTGCCTCATATTTTTGCACCTGTTTTCATAAATTGTGGTTTTCTGGTAAATTAGTGGCAAATCATTTAAGGCTGAAGTTATAAAATAATGACATATATTTGAGTTTCAGACTTTATACCCTTCAGACAATTCATGCTAATGCAAAATGTGTTATCTTTCAAAGATTGCAATATTTAAAAATTGTCCCTATTTTTGGGCCTTTGTCCCACTTTTATTTATGGCTTTGTCCAGATTTCTTGCTCTGAAAGGTTGAGAGGTATGGTTATATCCTCCCCAGGAAAAATGGCCATCCAGATTTCAGAAGTCTCTGGTACCCTACCACACATGCTCCCAAGCTGCTATGTCTGGAACTCCACAAGAAGAAAACAACAGCCTAGGTGCCAGTTTCTTCAAGACTTTCTAGTCCCCAAAAGGGAGAGAGCCTACTCATCCTGAAATCCAAAAATGTAAGTATATACATAAAAGGAGGGAGGATGGAAGGTGTGACTACTGCAGCAATGAGGAATTCAAACATCTACTGTTATGTTAAGTGCAACTGACACAACTGTATTGTGTTCCTCATTCTCACTGCTGCAGTAGCCTATAACTGCTTGAGTAGATTACCATAGTTATTCATCCTGGGAGGAGGAATGATTATCCATGAGTCCCTGGTATGAGGTCCTAGCCTTTTTAAAGGAATCCAGTTTATAATGTTATAAAAGTATGTACAGAGGACTAAGGACCTGCCTGTAGAATGCTTCTTGAGCTCACCCCTTTTCATCAAAGAAGACAATGCTCTAGTAGAATGTGCCTTGATTCTGCCTGGAATAAATTTGTCATGGTGGGAGTAATAAAACTCAATATCAAGGGAAAACTGTCTTGAAATAGCCTGCTTTGAGACAGGTTACTCTTTCTTTGTTCCATCATAGGTGATAAACAGCAGTTCAACTTTCCTAAAGACATTGTTCTGAGAAGATAATGCCTGAGTTGTCTGTGTACATCCTGAGAACAGAGAATCCTTTCACCTTGATTTTGAGGATCTGGATAAAAAACCCAAAGATGGATGGCTTAATTCAGTTTAGAGAAAGGGTGATCCATAGATCGCATCCTGATTGGAGAAACAACATTCTCCAGCAGGGTATTAACAGACAAGTAATGCCCACTGAAAAATGAGCCAACCACTACATGGCAACATATCTAGCTGCCATGGAGCTCAGACAGAAAAATCCTAATGTCTGCCATTATTTCACATTTGCTAAGCAGAGCTTCTGCTGTTTAGTGAGTGATAATGTAATAATAAAAAAAAAAAAAAATTAAAAGAAAACCTGCGTGTGTTTATATCTATAAATGTATGCATGCATGTAAGTGAAAGAAGATTGATCGAGCTGTTATTTTACACTTGCTAAGCAGCGCTTTTGCTGTTTAGCAAGTGTAAAAAAATAAACAGAAAAAAATGTATATATACGTGTCTTTATGTTTCTGTCTGTGTGGGCATGAAAGCAGAAGACTGTGTGTGTGTGTGTGTGTGTGTGTGAGTGAGAGCATGTATGAAGCAGAAGAGAATGTATGTGTGAGAGAGAGTGAAGAGTTAGAGCGATTCCTGGCAGTAGCAGCAGTTAAGAGCTTTGCATACCTCTCGACGTCTTACCTAAACATATCTGGATAAGCATAAAATAAATAGGGGACAAAGGCTCAAAATAACAATATATTTTTATGTAATCCTGTTATAAAATCACAACATTGTTTCAACATTAGGATTTGTGTCAGCTTGCATTTTCTGAAGCAGAGATGTGTGTATGCATGCCTACATATGAGAGATTGACCACCGGCAATAGTAATAAAGAGGTGTACATACCTCTCGACCTTTCAGCTAAAAAATATGGATAAATAAAAGAAAGGGAGAACAAAGGTTCAAAAATAGGAAGAAATTTTCATTATTGTTCTTATACAAGTTGCTTAAATAACAAGATTTATGTTCGAATGAATTTTCTAAACGAAATGAAACTCTGAAACTCAAATCTGTCATCATTTAGAGACATTAATCTCTAATAAATGGCAACAAACCAAATGTTTTAGGAGAAAGGAACCCCAAAAAATTAAATACCCAGACATTTTTAAAGTGTTATATTTTGGATGTAAAATGCTTCCTCCAACACCATTAACATATACTACAGCAAGTCACTGCGGTGGTGGTGCTGCAGTAGCGTTGTCGCCTCACAGTAAAACGTTGTCCTGTTAGATTCTCAGCTAAAGTGTCTTCTGTGTAGTGACATGCGTGAATGGGCGTACCTTCGTTGAAGGTTGTGCGTCATGGCTGGCAACTCGGCATGTAAAAATCTACTGTCAATCATTAGCGGACCGGAGTTCCGCTGTGGTGACCCCTAACCGGGAAAAGCCAAAAGACACAACAACAGCAAGTATGAAACATTAGGCGGAGCAACTATTTTACATCAAATATATATATAAAAAAAATAATATAGTACTTAAAAAAATAAATAAAACTAATCCAGGCATGGTAAAGGCCCACTCTAACAGGGCCTTGGCTTCATCTTTGGCTTTTTGGAGAGGGTTTGATTCTAGAAGTATTCTAGAAGCTGCTACTTGGTCCTCCATACATACTTTTATAAAGCACTATAAGCATGATTCCTTCTGAAGGTCCAGATCAGGCTGTGCTAGGACCATTCTCCAGAGGCTCCTGGACACTTCTCCTTCCACGTTCTAAATGTTGTTTGCTATGGTAATCTATGCATATAGCTTAGGCCACTGCAGCAGTGATCAACAGGATCAAAATAGTACAGTTGTGTAAGTAAACCTACCATAACAGTAGATGTTCAAATGATTACTGTTGCAGTAACCACTCCATCCCTCCATCTACCTTTGTTTTTAGTGTGCTTTTATGGCAGGGTGGACATTTATTTTTTGTTGCTCCTAGCTTTGTAAATTCAGGACTCAGAGACTTCCTCTCTGTGTTGGCAGGAGAGCTCAGAATGGCTTTCTGCCCAAATTTGTATTTTAGTCAGCTCAGCTCGAGCTATATGACAGCTTAGGTGCATGGAGAGTGCCAGAAAGTTTGGAAGCTGACCAGTTGTTATATCCTTAGCAGGATATAACCCATATAGCTAAGGCTACTGCAGCAGTGACCATTCAAACATCCACTTTTATGGTAACTTTACTGATACAACTGTACTTTCAAGAGGTTGAGAATGTTGGGTCCACATAGTTTTAAGTATCACTTGATTTTTCTCATATGCAGCCTGACAAGAATGAAGAGTATCATTAATGCCATAAATGCTGCAATACTGAGATACTCTCTAGCTGAAGTCTGACACTGATTTGAGATACTCAGGAAGATTTCTAGATAAATCCCACTTTCTCCTGGGTTAGGAGTCCCTTCTGCAGAGAGGAATCTAGAAAGCATCCTAGAAACAAAATCTTGTGAGAAGTAATTAAGAAGTTTGACCTGATCTGAAATGATGATCTGAAAGCCGAGGTTGTGAAGGAGATGTATAGCCTATGAGAGGGACTCCTGACACTTGGAAAAAGACTCTGCAGAGATGAGTAACTCATCTATATTTGGAAATATGCAAAGGCCCTGCAGTCTGCAGCATGCTGTCACTGGAGGTAGACATTTAATAAACACCCTTGGAACTGTAGATAACCCACGGGGTAATGCAGAGAACTGATAATATGCCCAAGACACACAAGATATGGCACTTATTGGCAATAAGAATATGATGACAAATGTCAAACATTATGATGAAACCTAGTACATAAATGAGAAACAACAGGCTCTGTAAGGTCAACATCTTGAACTTTAGTACCTTAATAAACAAGATGAGAAGGGGTAGGCTGAGTACTGGTCTCCAAGAAGATTCCTTCTTTAGCACCAAAAACATTCTGTAATAGAATCCTTCTCCCCTTTGGTTTTGAAGTGCTGGTTCTATGACCACCAAGTCATGCAAATGATGATGAACCTGAATAAAAAACAAAAACTGTCTTGTTGAGAGGATGAAGAGGGATTCCCCAAATTGAGAGGATGAAGAGGGATTCCCAAAAAAAAGAGGTATGTCTATCCATTGCCATATGTAACTGTTCTGATCTGGTTCAGACCCCATTTGTCTAAAACAATCTGATGCCAAAGAGGAAGTCTAAGGTGTAGTTTCTGGGACAGATTTTAATGGTAGAAGGAAGGAGGGATGGAAGGGGAGAAAGAATGCCTGAATAGTCATTGTGAATTAGAGGCCTGTCCCTTTTTCTGAATGATTCATGTTTGCTGGAAGCTTTCTGGGATTGCACGATTTGCTTGTTTTGCTTTTGGGAAAAATAGAAACAGTTTTGTTTGGAAGATTTAGGAAAAGGGGGATGAAACGTCTTAACTCCGTGGATCAGTTTGCGTTTTTCATCAATCTGTTTGAGTACAGAAGCACAAGACAAAACCTTCTTATCCAAAGGAGAATTCAAACTCTCAAATGTTACTTCTTCAGAAAACATCTGATTACATTCCCAGGCCAAAAAAAGTATAATAAAAGCAGTAGTTGTAGTCCTGTAATCAGGGTCATCACAATTATATGCAATCACTCAAGTGTCTAATCATTCTTTAAATAGGATAACAGTAATAGGATTTAGAAAAGGTTGCAGCCTGCTATAGATGCCCCACCATGTCCCCAGACTCCCACTCCACATTCCTAAACACACTGGAAAATATTAGGGTACAACCCAATACTCTTATACTGGGAGACTTTAACTACCCCTCCATTAACTGGGAAAAGTACTCATGTACCAACACACTTGCTGAACATTTTCTGGAATTCATTAATTCCAATGCCCTGGACCAACTCAGTCTTACCCCCTACCAGGGGTAGAAGCATCCTTGACCTGGTCATTACTAACATGGGTGACCCTTGCTCTACACCAGTAATCAACTCCTCCCTGGGCATATCTGACCACAAACTAATCACCATGGATATCCATATCCCACCCTCACCCCCCCCCCCCAAAGGAAACCACCTTAAAAAACTTTTCCAAAGCCAATTTTGGGCTTCTAAAAACAGAGGTGGCTAACTTCACGACACCCATGCAAATGGAAAATAGGTGCATGACTGCTGAATCATTCACCAGTGTACTGTATGAGCACATACACAAGTGCATACCAAACAGAACCAAGATGCTCTCTTCCAAAAAAATGAAGCCAATCTGGTGGTCGCCCACCATAAACAAACTCTACAACAGAAGGAAAAATTGTTGCAGAAAAGGGTGAATTCCCAAGACTGGAAAAACTCCCTTGTTAGCCTCAGGAAAAAACTGAGATCCACCATCAAATCCTCTAAAGCTAGCTATGAAAACAAAATAGCTGCAGATTATAAAGACACCCACAAGGCATTCTATAGATATGTCAAGAATCTACATGGCAATACTCAGATCTGCTCTGAGTTACAGCACGATGGCAATACATATACAGAACCAACTGATATTGCCAACATATTGGCCGACAGGTTCAGTGCGAACTTTACCCCCCCTTTCACCCCCTAAAGGGCCTATCACAATACCTGAGGAATGCCAAGTCCTTATTATCACAGCTACACAGGTAAAAACTGCACTGTCCAAAGCCAAGAATACAGCTTCCATGGGACCTGATAATATCCCTGGCTGTGTTCTACATGAATTGCAAAGTGAACTGGCACCACACCTGACTACTCTGTTCAATGACAGCCTCATTTCAGGCTTTGCTCCTACCGAATGGTGCACTGCTATGGTCATCCCACTCCACAAAGGGGGAGTGACTACAGACCCTGGGAACTACCGCCCCATTAGTCTCACGAGTCTGATATGTAAGGCTATGGAGCGTATCATTATGGACCTTATAAATAAGGACACAGGGAATCTCCAAACTCTGGACCCCACACAGTTTGGGTTTGTGAAAGGTAGCTCATGCCTGCTCACCCTGATTGACTTCTTCGAGTTTGTCACCAGAGCTGTGGATGAGGGCAAGGTAGTTTACACAGCCTACCTAGATCTTGCTCAAGGCCTTCGACAACATCCCTCACTCAGGAATCATAGATAGACTCACTAAACTAGGCATAAACCCCTATGTCATAAAATGGGTTGCCAACTGGCTCACTGATAGAACCCACACTGTGAAAGTAGTGGACTTAAAATCTGACTACCAACCAGATACAAGTGGTGTCCCACAGGGATCGGTCCTAGGTCCTCTCCTGTTTGGCATCTACTTCTCTGAAGTTCAAGCCAACATAAAGGGACTCTGGCTGACCAAGTTCGCAGATGATTGCAAACTGGGAGCCATTATTGATTCTCCAACTGATGTAGACATTCTACAAAAAGGCCTCACTGACACCGATGACTGGTGCCAGAACCATGGCCTTAAGCTCAGTGCCAAAAAGTGCATTGCCATTCTCCTTGGGAAAAATTCGGTGCCCATGAACTACCACATAGGCAATAGTCCACTAAACATTGAAGGTGTGATAAGAGACCTGGGGACACAGGTTGACAGCAACCTCTCCTTTGATAATCACATTGTCACTGTAGTCCGAAAGTCCTTCTATGTGGCGCACCTCATTATAAAAGGTTTCTCACCCAGGAAGAAAGAGGTCATAATCCCTCAATACTCGTCCCTCATTAGTCCTATTATAGAATACAATGCCCCATTTGGTATGTACCTCACTAGACACCTACAACGATCTCTGCTTGACCTACAAAGCCATGTCTGACCCAAAGCTGCTAGATATGCTACACCTAAAGAAATCCCAATCCCTCCGTGCCAAATGCTCCAGGGACCTAAACCTCATTACCACAATAAACAGAACATGCTGGAGGGACAGGTTCCTAACCCAAAGACTTCCCATACTCTGGAACAAACTTACCATTCACGTCAAGCAGAGCACTTCACTGGCCCGCTTTAAGAGAAATATTGACGATTAAATGGGCAATAGGAAGTTGACCCCGAGGATCACTTCAGTGGCTTTGCTTGACAGGGGCACTGGGAAATAACTTTGGGTAGCATGATGCCAGGGAATCTTCTTGGGCTAGGCTTATATAGGCTCCAGGGCCGTTAGCCTAGTACACACCTATGAACCTATAAGATAGTGAACATTTTGTTTAAGTTAGCTGTGCTCAGGATCTGACATTCTGAAGAGCCATCCTTATTCCTAATCTTTTCCAGGATTTAGAAAAGATATACCTTCTGATGGTAAAGTGGCAGAAAAGTTATTCAAACTGTCCACACAAGTTTACAAGTACTTGAAACTTATCAGGCAGGGCAGTTCACAATTCTGCCAGAGATGAAGAAGAGAAAAGTTTCTTCCTAAACCTGTCAAAGCTTTTATCGTCATTGTTTGAAGGTGAAGGATTTGCATTGACCAGAATCATGTTAGCAGTGGAGAAGAAACAGACATAGCTGGTAGGTCAGACCCGAGATGAGGAAACAAATACTTAGGCTGAGGAACTTTGTAAATTCTATTTTATCTGCCATTTTAGGGACTGAAGATTGAGTATCAGGATTACTGTAGACAGCATCAAAAACATCCTCCAAGGCTGGCATAATAGGAGGAACAGGTGGTCGTATGTGAGACTTCCCCTTGTAACATACCATTGTACCTCCATGAGGGGGTATCCATCTGCTCCCACAGAAACTCATTATTCATTCTGGATGCAGTCTCAGGAGAAGAAAACGTCTCTATAGTATTAATAGAGGAAGCACTCTCCCAGGAATCAGAATCAAGTACTTGTGAGGAAAATACTGAAGAATCACTGTCCCTGTCCTTGTCATTATCAGAATCTTCTGATAAAACACCTTCAGCACCTGTGGAATTGAGTCATGTTTACACTGTCTTGCTGTTACACAGGATTCAAAAACCTGCAATAAACCCTTAACTAAGGTAACTCATTCATCTTTATTAACAGACACACTGTCTTTAGATGAAATATGTCTAAGTACTGTTTATGTTTTCTAGGGACATCTCTGGAAGAAGACTGACTGACTGAAGGATGGCACTTCAGCCTGGAGAAACAGGTCTCTTACCTTGGCCACTCTGGGGACAAACCTTCTGGAGAAACT